>NC_025993.2:159324992-159530048 GCF_000442705.2 Elaeis guineensis | reverse complement strand
ATTTTCAAATCTAAACCCAAGTGCATATTTGTGTTTGTTGACAAAACTCCTTCCATCATCAAGCCATGGGATATGAATATAAACTATTATTAATACATGAAGACGACTTTTGGCAATGTAAGATGAACATTGACCTCTCCCACACTTGATGATGTGTGAGAAAGAAAGGAACAGTGCCAGTGCAACAAAATCATTAATCAGATTCTAGCATTCTAATGAGGTCACCATGCCTTTCATCAGAAGAAGAAAAAAAAAGGGGTTCACCATGCAAAGAAATCAAACATAAAATTCACCTTGGAAAATCAGTTCTCTATCTCGAAAGAAATTACCATCTCAACCATTAATTCAAAAGAACAATCACACACATTCATCTTTCCTGTCATGTGCAATATACATGCTAGAATTTAGTTAATCATAATGCCTCCATATGGTTGTACGTCTCCCTGAGGAATGGAGACTCGCATGGCTGCCACCAAGTTATTCAAATCCAACCCCTTGCAGCAACCATAACTAATAGGTAAGATATAGGGCCTGTTTTTTTGAAAGGATAAAAGACTTACTCGATAATTTATATTTTACCGTATAAGTATTTTTTTAAAAAATATTTAGATAAAAAAAATAATTTTTATATATTAAAAAATATTTCTGAAATTTATTATCAATATTCTTTTGCAATACTACTTTCTAAATAAATTGCTAAAAATCTATTCATATTTTAAATATTTTTTATTATATTCTATTAATATTATAGTTGAGATTATCTTAAAATAAAATAAAAATATTATTTCTTATGGATAAAGGACTCATCTACCTCTTAGATGAGTAAGCTTTTCTTTCTAATTTTATCGATCGCTGCTATTATGTAAAAATGATTTACATATATAAGAATATGTATAAGTTAATCAACTAAAAGTTGAATAATTTTTCTATCATATTTATCCACCAAACAATGGTAGCAAGATTTGAAAAGTAAAAATCGGACAAGGCCATCAATGCACGAGCATTAATTTTATGTGAATTAAATAGGGTAATTTCGAAATTTGATCTAAGAAATTTAAGAAGCGCTGGATTAGGAGAAGTGGAGGGTGTCTATTTATTTCATGGGGTGTGCTTGTTTTAAATTAGGGTTTACAGAGGGTGTTGGGGTGCTTTAAATTTTTCTTGAGGTGATTCAAATGCGGAAGTTGGAGTCAATGGAAAGCGAGCGCATTCAATCCATCCTCAACCGTATAGCCTTGCCCTTTATTTTAGTGCTGCCTTTTAATCTTGCACCCTCCTCTCAAACCACTTCTCTCCCCCTCTTTAATTCATCTCTCTCTCCCGTAATCTCAACATCCCCATCTGATTCCTTTCGTGTACCCAAAGGGCATTGATCAAATGGCTGTGGTTAAACGGGCCAATCTGCAGTGAAGCGCAGCATATTATAGATTCGCTACTTCCTTTGTTGCTGTTTGTGGTTTGTGACGTGTGTGACGAAAACTAGACAGTCCATTAACTTTGAGAAACATATGAAGTGATGTAGAAAGTGGTGGTGACTGGATCTTAGTGGGTAAAAGTGGATACGTGCCATGGTGGGGATTGTGGGCCTCTCCAGTGTTCTTATGGCTTTCTCTATCGGAACCTTGCTTGCAGTTCCCTGCTCTTAAATGAGCCTTTTAATCTAGCCTATAAAGCAGTCCAAAATCCACCATCAGATGCACAGAGAGAAGGGTGAAGTTTACACGCAACAGAAGAGAAAGAGAGATAGAGCTTGGAAACGGAAGTGCTCGGTTCTGTTGATCAGAAGCTATGGTGTCCTTGCAAGCAGCCCTTTCCCCAGAGGAAAACTTATGCCTTAACCTCGAGAACCAGCTATCGAAGAAAAGGAAGAGGGAGCCGGCGAAGAGAGTGACGACTTCTTTGCAAAGGAGATCAACTTGTTAAAGTCCAAGGATACGAAGCCCGACCTCGAGCTCCATCTGGACACTCCCTTGCCATTAGAGTGGCGCCAACGATGCCTTGATGGCAAGGTAGACTAATAATTCTATCCTCCTGGATATTAATTTGGAGAAGTTTAATTTATTCAACTTTATAAAACTAAAATTATAAATTCTGTAATATATATATTTTTATAATTAAGCTTGCTTGGAAGCTGTACTAACAGTTGCAGTAATCATTTCTTGCATTGCAGTCAGGCCAGAAACACTTAGATAGCATCAGGACACACAAGAGGAGCTCCAAAGATCCTAGAGGAAGTGCAGAGCCACTGACTTCATGTCCGAGCCTGGACCTCGAGCTCACCTCACGTTTGAGCCCCGAGAAGCCACATCAATGGAGAAAGATAGAGCAAAGCAGGACTCTTGTGGCAATTGGTGCAATCCCAAGGATAATTTCTGGCAGCATGTTGAAGTCCTTATCCTGGATATCCCTTGATGCTGATCAACCGGCCGAGATGGTGGCTACTGTGTGCATGCGGTGCCATATGCTGGTCGTGATGTGCAAGGCCACTCTAACGTGCCCGAGTTGCAAATTTGTGCACCCACCAAACCGTAGCTCGTCTACGTTGGTTAAGCAGGGTTTAAGCTTTTGCTTTGCGAGGATTAAGGATTAAGAGCGGGAAATTCATGACAGATGACCATCAAAGAACCCGATTGTTAATTTGATGTCATGGCTTTTGTCTACCTCTCTGTTTCCTTGGGACACCTTACCAGAAAAAGAGATAAAAGTAGTGGAATATAATTTAAAGTAAGGTTGATAAGAGGACAGAGAGAGGGAACTTCCTTGGGTGATGTAAGTATATAAATACAAATGTGTTTAGTGGTAATTAAGTTCATGTATCAAGCATGGTGTAATATCTATATCTATATCTATCTATATATATATATATTGATCACCTTCCACTTCGAAGTGTGGCAGTTATATATGCTTGTTTACGCTTTTCTACGGGCAATAGGTAGTTTGCCTCGTTGTTTCTGGTAGTTTTTAAGTGGTTATTTTGGGTTTGAGAATTCAGATCCTGCATTAGCCTTACTGTGATGAGTCCTGTTGCGGCCAATCGCCTCGTCGCCCGATCGCCGGGAAGCGTGCACCTGCAAAAGGAAGTCCGCACTGACCGGAGGCGGCTCCGGCGGGGACCCTCCGACGGTCAAGTCAGAGAGGTGACTGGACAACAGTGAAATATAGACGGAGAGCTCGAGAGAGAGAGAAGCGAGCCTGTGTTTTTTGGGAGAGACGGAGCGGATCGATCCCTTGCACTGTTGCCTTCCCGGTATATATAGTGGAGCGCGGTATGGCGCCATCATTAATGGCGCGGACAAGTGAGGAACTGTCAACTCACTGTAGGCTGTCAGAGCCGCCGTGAAAACGTCATGTCGCCGTGTAAGCCGTCTAATCACCAGGGTTGACCCGGCTCTCGGCGGGACAATGCCCCTAGGTAACTGTGCCGCATGTCCGTGTCAGAGCTGACAACGTCTGGCGGCCGTACGGTGGTTGGAGGAGCCCGACCGAGGAAGTGGCCGAAGGAGTGTCGGCGGTTTCGCCGCCGCGGGTGGAGCCGGATGTCGTTCGGGAAGCCGAACATCGTCCGAGGCGTCCGCTGGCGCAACGGGGGGCGCCGGGTCGAACTCCAGCGTCCCATCGCTGCCAGCCCCGTCGGTCGGGGCAGCTGATCGGGGAAAGCCCCGATGGAGCCCTCGGAGGAGGAGAGATCAATGCCCCCAGCGCATACTACCCTGAGGTGCGTCGGCCTTGGCCGACCACAACCTTGCGAGAGGTTGTGCCAGGGATCCTCCTCCCTACCGACGTTCATCATTGCGGTCTCGCAAGTGACCGAAATGCTGTCGCGGTTCTACCCGTCGATGGTGGAGGTAAGCTTCGCGTCACCTTTTCCTTAGAAGAATTTCCGCTTGCCACATAATTCTGACAAAGCTCTTTCCGTCGGCAGTTGATCTTCACCATGTCCGAGTTGGAGGCCGGATACCGAAGGTTCGGCGACGTTCGGCAGCCTTCAAGGAAAGGTCGCAGCGCCGAGGCCGAGAGAGGAGCTGGTCGACCAACTGCAGGAGTCGGTCGACCGGGAGCCAAGTTGACGGACGAGGTCTCCCGGCTTATGGCCGAACTAAAGTCGGCCAAGAAGGAGGCCAAGCACAAAGGTCGGTCGTGCGTCGTCTTCGACGCGAACGGGACGGTGCCACCTCCGAACTCCAAGGGGAACGCGAGCAACTCGGGCCAGCCTGGGGAAGCTCGCGGAAACCGAAGAGGATTTGTCCATCGCCCAAATCGACGCCGAAATTGCCAGGACCGAGCGAGTTGGCGAAGGAGGAGCTGGCCCACACTGAGGACGAGCACGGTCGGCGAGGGAGTCGGCCGATCGTGCGGTTGAGGACTTCCGGGCCTCCAACCGGTACAAGGAGGAGATGCTCGAGTCGGGCTTCGCCTCCTACCGGGTCGGTTCGAGGATGGTCGGGATGCCGTCCATGCCTTGTACCCGGAGGTGGACGTCAGCCGAGTCGTCCCGCTATTCGCCGGAAGGAGCCGAAGAAGAAGGAACGGAAGAGATGGCCGACCAGCCGTCGGGAGCGTCATCGTGGTAGAGGAAGCCGTCCCGGAGCCGGTGCCGACCGAAGTTCCTTTATCGACCGAAGCCCATCTCTCGGCAGCCGATCAATCGGTGCTTATGGCCGAGACGCCGATCATCCCTGATCCTCCGTCGGTCGAAGAGATCGATCAGGACGGTGATCGACGCTGCCGACCATCTTTATTTTATCTTTTTGAAAATACATGTAATCGGGCTTCGGCCCGACTTTGTAATGTTTTTTGATCAATGAGGAAATTGTCTTCTCTTTTGCTTCTTGTTTGCAATGTTTCTTATCGCTGTAATGTCGAACCCTAGTCGCCAACTTAGAGAAGTCGCCAACTCGGGTAAGTCGTAGACTTAACCGGCTTGCACAGCTCCGAAGTAGCTTGTGTCCCGACTTTAGGTCGGTTTCCAAAAATTGTAGTCGCCGTTCGGCGCATCTGTCAAGTAGGGAGCCGACCGAACCTAGTGAAGGTTCGGCGGCCGGACCTCCGTAGATGCACTTAGCCGGTCATCATCCGTCGCAATGTCGGGGCATGATAGTAAGTCGGGTTTCGCGTCTTTTGACAGACGGTGGCAAGCCGAGTGTCGTTCAGCCGGCCGTAGGTCGGTCGGCGAGTAGTGGGTGCGACTAAGGTCGCGTCATGTGATAGACGTGGTAAGCCGAATATCCCTCGACCGGCCGTAGCCTGGTCGGAATGTCGCGGCAACAGCCGCGTGGCTTTTAGCCTTTCTTCGGTCGGGGCCCGATCGATCAGTCGGCCGATGGATATGCCCGAAAATTCGACCGTAGAAGGAGTATAAACTCCCGTCATCGTAGATGCATCGGTCCGTGTAAGGGGCCGAAGTGTCGTCGGTGCCAGGTCCGCGTCGATGCGTCGGGGCTGAGCGCCGATCAGTAGTCGAAGGGTTAGAACTCCGATTTTTCAAACTGAACTTGTATTCCAACGATTGAATTACAGAATTCACTGGTAATACAGCTTCAAGTTGTCGGCGTTCCAAGTCCGGGGAATGGGCTTTCCCCTCAAGGGTCTCCAGCCGGTAAGCCCTCGGCCGAAGGTGTCAGCAACCTTGTAGGGTCCTTCCCAGTTGGGAGCCAACTTCCCTTGGTCCAAGGGCTTCGACACCTCCGCCTTCCTCAAGACTAGGTCGCCAGGCTTAAGAGCTTTGGTCTGACCTTGGCGTTGTAGTACCGGGCAACCCTCTGTCGGTAGGAGGCCATTCGAATTTGAGCCTCATCTCGCAGTTCGGGGAGAAGATCTAGGTCGGCTCTCCGGCTTTCGGAGTTGTCCGGCTCGCGGTACTGCTCGACCCTTGAAGATGGCAGGCCAATCTCGAGCGGGATCATGGCTTCTGTCCCGTAGGCCAAACTGAACGGCGACTCTCCGGTTGGGACGCGGGGGGTCGTTCGGTAAGCCCACAGGACGGAGCCCAGCTCGTCGACCCAGAGGCCCTTGGCTTCGTTCAGTCGGGTCTTGAGTCCATGGAGCAGGGTTCGGTTCGTCACCTCAACCTCGCCGTTGGATTGTGGGTGCCCGACTGAAGTTAGTCGATGACGAATGTGGAACCTGGCGCAGAAGTCCTTGAAGTCTTGGTTGTCGAATTGCCGTCCGTTGTCGGTGATGATGGTGTGCGGCAATCCGAACCTGAAGATGATGGACTTTTGGACGAAGTCCTCCATCTTCCGCTCGGTGATCTGCGCCAAGGGCTCGGCCTCGACCCACTTCGTGAAGTAGTCGATGGCGACAACGATGAACTTCCTTTGGCCCGACGCCGGTGGGAAGGGGCCGAGAATATCGACTCCCCACTGAGCGAAGGGCCATGGAGCGACAATGGGAGTGATTTGGCTGGCCGGTTGGTGCTGAATATTGGCATACTTCTGACATGGCTCGCACCTTCGGACCAATTCTGCCGCATCCTTCCTCATGGTCGGCCAGTAGTAGCCCTGTCGTAAGACTTTGAAGGCTAAGGACTTGCCCCCCAAGTGATTCCCACAAATTCCCTCGTGAACCTCTCGGAGGGCGTAGTCAGCGTCGGTCGGTCCCAAGCACCTAAGCAGAGGGAGGGAGAACGACCTCTTGTAGAGTCGGCCGTCCATGATCACATATTGCGACGCCGACCATCGAAGTCGCTTGGCCTCCGCGGGATCTTGGGGACTGGTCCCGTCGGACAGGTACCGGACGATCGGGTCCATCCAACTTGGTTCAGACGTTAGCTGCTGCACTTCTTCGACCCGATCGATGCTCGGTTGTTGGAGGTTTTCGACAAACGTCCGACCCAAAGAATCATAGGCCGACGTTGCCAATCTGGAGAGAGCGTCGGCACGGGCGTTCTCCGTCCTGGGGATGTGGGAGATCTCGAAATGCACGAAGCGGGCCACGAGATCCTTTACCTTCTGAAGATACTTGATCATGGTCGGATCTCGCGCCTCGAAGTCGCCCTTGACCTGCCCCACGATCAGCTGAGAGTCGGAGAATGCCCGGAGGCTGTCGACGCCCAGTTCCTTCGCCATCCTCAAGCCCGCGAGGAGTGCCTCGTATTCGGCTTGATTGTTGGAGGCCTTGAAGTCGAACCGGAGGGCGTATTCGGTGACTACCCCATCCGAGTTCGTGAGCAGGAGCCCGGCCCCGCTTCCCTGAGCGTTGGAGGCTCCGTCGATGTGAAGTACCCAGGTGGAGATCGGGTCTGGCTCAGAGACCGAATCTCGTCCCGGGCCTTCAGCTCCCGACCTTCGGTCGGTCGTCGGGCATTCAGCGATGAAGTCGGCCAAGACCTGAGCCTTCAAGGCAGGCCTCGGTCGGTACTGAATGTCGAACTCGCTAAGCTTCATTGCCCACTTAGCGAGTCGTCCGGATGTGTCGGGTCGGCGCAGTACGGCCCTCAGGGGCTGGTTGGTGAGCACCACGATGGCGTGGGCCTGGAAGTATGGTCGGAGCCGCTGCGCGGAGACGGTCAGGGCGAAAATCATCTTTTCCGTCTCCGAGTATCTTGCTTCGGCGCCGTGGAGCACTTTGCTGGTGTAGTAGATGGGCTGATGGGTTCGGCACTCGTTTTCCCGAACGAGCACCGAACTGATCGCCTCAGAAGATGTGGCCAAGTAGAGATACAAGGTCTCCCCGACCTGCGGCTTTACGAGCAGCGGCGGGGAAGCTAAGTACCTCTTCAGGTCTTCAAAGGCCTGTTCGCATTCATCCGACCAAGAGAAACCGTTCGCCTGGCGCAGGGTTTTGAAGAACGGGAGGCACCTTTCAGCTGATCGGGAAATGAATCGGCTAAGAGCGACGATTCTCCCGTTCAGTTGTTGGACCTCCTTCTTGGTGTTCGGATGACGCATGTCGAGGATCGCCTTTATCTTCTCAGGGTTGGCCTCGATCCCTCTCTGAGAAACGAGGAATCCGAGGAACTTCCCCGAGGTCACCCCGAAGGCGCATTTGGTCGGATTGAGCTTCATTCGGTGTCGTCGAAGGGTGCGGAAGGTCTCCTCGAGATCCTGAACATGGTCCGGGATCTGCGTGCTCTTTACCAGCATGTCGTCCACGTACACCTCCATGTTACGCCCGATCTGGTCTTTGAAGACCTTGTTGACGAGTCGCTGGTAGGTGGCGCCGGCATTCTTCAATCCAAAGGGCATCACCCGATAACAGTAGAGGCCCTTGGGGGTCACGAACGCGGTGTGCTCCTCGTCTTCAGGCGCCATCCGGATCTGATTGTACCCGGCGAAGGCGTCCATGAAGCTGAGCAGTCGAAATCCGGACGTCGCATCCACCAGCTGGTCGATCTTCGGGAGTGGAAAGCTATCCTTCGGGCACGCTCGGTTGAGGTCGGTGTAGTCGATGCAGATCCTCCACTTCCCGTTGGCTTTCTTGACCATGACGACATTGGCGAGCCAATCGGGATACGTGGATTCCTGAATGAAGCCCGCCTCGAGCAGCTTGTCCACTTCCTCGTCGATGGCCTTCTGCCTTTCTGGGGCGAAGGACCTTTTCTTCTGCCTCACCGGTTTCATCGTCGGGTCGATGTTGAGTCGGTGAGTCATTGTTTCCGGAGGGATGCCCGACATATCTGCTGCCGACCATGCAATATGTCGGCGTTGGCCGTCAGCAGCTCCGCCAGTCGGTGGCGTTCGGCGTCGGGCAATTGAGACCCGATCCAAACTTTTCTGTCAGGGATTTTCTCCTACCGGGATCGCCTCGAGCTGCTCGGCCGGCGAACCCCGCTCTTCCTCCTCCCGTTGATCCAGTTTGTCAATTGTCAGGGGATCCTTTGTCTCGTCGCTTTGGGCGGAGATTTGAAAGCATCGTCGGGCGAGCTGTTGATCTCCGCGCATCTCTCCGACTCCGTTTTTGGTCGGGAATCGAACAAGGAGATGGTACATCGAGACGATCGCCCTGAGGGCGTTCAGTCCGGGTCGCCCGAGTATGGCATTGTAGGCCGAAGGAACTTGGACGACCGCGAAGATGAGGGAGACTGTGCTTTGCCGTGGTTCGGTACCGACCATCACGGGCAGGGTGATTTCTCCTTCTGTCGTGACGGTGTCTCCGGCAAAGCCAATCAGGGGCGTGGAGACCCTATTAAGTCGATCCGTCGGTAGTCGCATTCGGGAGAAGGTCGAGTAAAACAAAACATTTGTCGAACTTCCATTATCAACAAAAATTCGTTTTACATCGTAATTGGCTATTGTCGCCGACACAACAACAGCGTCGTCGTGGGGAGTCTGGATGCCCCGAACGTCGTCTTCCGCGAAGGTGATTACGTCGTTCGGTCGTGGCTTTTTCGTCGGCTCCCCCCCTGTAGACGTCCCCGATCCCAGCCGCTTGGAAATCATGTTGATGACTCCAGCCGTCGGCTGGTTAGTCGGTGCCTCTTCAGTCGGCTGGGGGCGTCGTCGGCAGTCGGTCGGGTCGGCTGACCCTTTCGAAACTTGCCGAGATACCCTCGGCGGATGAGATTTTCGATCTCATCCTTCAACTGGATGCATCGCTCGGTGTCGTGGCCGTGGCTCCGATGGAACCGGCAGTACTTCCGATGGTCGAGGCCCTTTGCCTTCAGAGGCGGAGGCCGTCGCAGGTATTCCTCCCCTTCGATCTCCATCAAGATCTGCGCACGGGGAGCGGAGAGAGGAGTGTAGGAGTCATACCTGGGACGCACCGACCTCGGAGTCTGTCGGCGGGGTGATTTTTGGATCTGTCGGGGTGGAGAAAGCCGACTATCGGCCGGGGGCCTGCTTGGTTCGGCGGGCTCCCGACCTTTTCTTCGCTTCTCCTTCGGACCCCTGGGCTCGACCAGGCGTCGGTCGGACGCTCCTTCGTCCGCGCGCATATACTTGTATGCGCGCTCCAGTAGCTCGGCGTATGTTCGGGGGAGGGTCTTGTCCAGAGAATAAGTAAATCGGGACGACCTCAGGCCCCTCTTCATGGCTGAAACCGCCATGTCTTCGTTGAGGTCCCGGACCTCGAGCGTGGCCGCGTTGAATCGCGCTACGAAGTGTCGGAGCGTCTCGTTTTCCCCCTGCTTGAGGGAGAAAAGGCTATCCGACGTTCGCGGCGGCTTTCGGCTGGTGCTGAAATGGGCCACGAACGAGTGCTCGAGCTGCGCGAAGGAATGGATACTGCCCGATCGAAGACCGGAGTACCAAGCCCTGACAGCCTTGCGAAGTGTGGCGGGGAAGCCGATGCAAAAAAGAGCGTCGGTTGCCCCTTGAATTGTCATGAGAGCTTTATAGCTCTCGAGGTGGTCGACTGGGTCGGTGGAGCCGTCGTATGGCTCCACGTTCGGCATTTTGAACCGACTGGAGATCGGCTCATCGAGGATCAGTCGAGAGAGAGGCTGGGCGGTCTGGAAGTCGACGTCGTTTGAAGACTTCTGGCCGTCCATCTGCAGTTGGGCGAGTCGGCGGTCGATCTCCTCGAACCGTCGCTCGTAGTCGTCCGCTCGTCGATGCTGGGAGACCCCAGGAGTGGAGCCTCCGGAAGACTCTGAAGGAGAGGCCGACGGTGTGCGCGGCCGCTTTTCCTTCCTCGCCCGTTCCAACGGGGAAGGAGAGGGCCGCTGGGACCGTCGGTCGTCGCGCCGAGGTCGACCCTCCTCCTCTCCGTGGGAGCGCTGTTGGGAGCGCTCGCCTGGAGGCGGCAGGGGTCGGCGCGACCGTCGGCGGCTGCTCCTGGAAGGCATAGGTCGGGCCGCCGGTTGTTGCTGGAGGCTTTTGACTGCGTCGGTCAGTACGGTCATCTGCCGTACAATGGCCGCAATCTGTGCCTCCGTAGTCACTGCAGGGCGTGGAGAGCTAGGCTCCGCCGCCGGTGGTGGTGGAGAGGCCTCTTCCCGGCGGGAAGAACGCCTTGCCGACCCAGTGATTCTCGATCGTTGAGCTCTTGTCTTTGTCATGCTGTCCCCTACCTGACGCGCCAATCTGTTGCGGTCAATCGCCTCGTCGCCCGATCGCCGGGAAGCGTGCACCTGCAAAAAGAAGTCCGCACTGACCGGAGGCGGCTCCGACGGGGACCCTCCGACGGTCAAGTCAGAGAGGTGACTGGGCAACAGTGAAATGCAGACAGAGAGCTCTGAGAAGGAGAGGGAGAGGGAGAGAGAGGAGCGAGCCTGCGTATGTGGAAGAGACGGGCGGATCGATCCCTTGCACTGTTGCCTTCCCCGGTATATATAGTGGAGCACGGTATGGCGCCATCATTAATGGCGCGGACAAGTGAGGAACTGTCAACTCACTGTAGGCTGTCAGAGCCGCCGTGAAAATGTCATGTCGTCGTGTAGCCGTCTAATCACCAGGGTTGACCCGGCTCTCGGCGGGACAATGCCCCTAGGTAACTGTGCCGCATGTCCGTGTCAGAGTTGACAACGTCTGGCGGCCGTACGGCGGTTGGTGGAGTCGGCCGACCCAGGGTCGGTGGCCAGTTGAGTGGCGTCGGACTCCTCCGTCGGTCGGCGAGCTTCATGTGGGTCGGCTACCGGACCTCTGGGTTTAGTCGGTCGGGAATGGACCGTGGAATGGCCGCAGTTAGCCGCTGATGGCGTCCGTCGGCCTGTCGCCCGACTTACGATCGGCCAGTCAGAGCCGTCCGTCGGTCCCTTCGATAGTCGGTCGGTCGGTCGGGCCGCCAGCCGGTCGGGCCCTCCGATAGTCGGTCGGTCGGTCGGGCCGCCAGCCGGTCGGGCCCTCCGATAGTCGGTCGGTCGGTCGGGCTGCCAGCCGGTCGGTCCCTCCGATAGTCGGCCGGTGGGTATCCCCCAACAATAATAATAAATGAAAAGAAGTTTACCCTATTTGTCACTAGAAAACATAAATTTCGACCATCATAAGCATAGGCATGTCTGTATAACACACTCTGCAGACAAGTTTTAAAAACCACACACATTATACCTTCATAGAGCAAAGCAGATGATTCAACGGAATGATAAATAATGAAAATATAGTCAAAGCAAATCCTAAATCCAAAATAATCTTATTTCATAGACAATTATATTTCTTAATAGACAATAACAACTTGAGGCTTCACATTCATGGGCCAAGAACTGATATTGGTAGTATGAAAAGAAAATCGAGCATTATTAAATATCAACAGTAACACATGTTAGCTGTCAAGAAAGGTAGTGTACTAAAAAAAATGAAGAAGGGGGGGGGGTTGGAAAAATACTTCACCCTGTCAAAATTCAGCCCCATTCGCTTCCCACCATCCTGCCCTGAAACAGTCACCAGTATATTTGTTCATTCAATGACTTCATTTAAACAAAATAACTAAATAATCACAAGAGGGAGGGTGGAGAATTCATCTCCGGAAATAACAGTGACACCAATATGAGAAATCTAATAACTGGGTGATGCCATGATTGTTACAACCCAGGCACCGCCTATACCCCAACTAATGGAAATTTACCAATATAACTAATAAATGGGGAAAAAGATTTTCTTTGGGAGGGAAATGCGATTCCATGTGAGAAATCCAAGAAGTGAGCGATGGACAGCTTACAAGCTTGGAATCTAGCTTGTAATCTTGGCAGGAGGGAATGGATTATAATAGGATGGTAATGCCTCCATATTTGAATACGTGAGGTATTGTCCGCTTTGATCTCTGGTGCTGTCGCATGAGGCCTTACGATTTTATTTTTTAAAAAGCACCTCATGGAGAAGAGAAGATTCAATCCATATAAACCATACTCCCTCTTGACTCATAATCGATGTAGGACTAAAGATATCTTTCTATACTACAACATAGCCCTCCCAGTCAAGAAGAAGTATGTATGGGCAGGAGGTGTTCCCACAGATGGCTCCAATATTGCGGTCATGGATTAAGGGGTCGGATAGCTCGGATAATTAGCTTATGCCTCCACATCTGCATATGTGAGGTATTGTCCATTTTGACCTCTGGTGCTGTTGCACGGGATCTCACGGTTTTGCCCTTTAAAAAGTATCTCACGGGAAAAAAATGTTCAAATTCATATAAGCCATACTCCCTCTTGACTTACAATCGATGTGAGACTAAAAATGCTCTCTTTACGACACAACACTTCCAATCTCTTAGAGACCTACTGTCGGCGGCCATCACTTGATAGAATGGCTTGTTCCGACAATCAAATCTTGACAAATGAATCTGCACAACCATCTTTCCTCCTCCTTCAATCCCACTTCTCTCTTTCTTAGCTGTTATTAATCCCAAAAAGGGAAAAACACTCTATTGCATTACTTTTCACCCATATATTAGAAACGAAGAAAGATCCCTAATTCAGATATGGGTTTAATTTAAGAAAATATCTCGAGAAAAATGAGGATTTAATCGATCACCTGGTGCACAGCTTCTTTCTCGAGAAGAAAAATAATGGCACTTCTTTCCTCCTCTCTCGCTCCTTCCCCCTTACGAGCATGAAAGCACCTCATAAAAGCCCTACAATGGGGTTAGACCTAGTTCGTTCAGTGGTGGTATAGATCAGCACATAGAGTAATTCTTTGTGCACTGCATGTGGTACAATAGAAGTGCACCATCTAATAATATTGGAGCACATCACGTATTTAGATGGGATAGATATTTAATATCGTTCATCTTTTTTTTGTCAATTTTTAGTGACGAAAATATCCTTCTCTCCATAGAATAAAGAAAAAATAGTGTTATTATTTTCTGATATTTTGTATGATTTTTTATGAATATATATGACGTTTTGAATAATATATATAATTTTTTATATCTTTATGACATCCTAAAATAATATATATGACTTCATATGAATATATATGACATCCTAAGCAATATATATGACTTTTTGTGAATATATATGATATCCTGAATGATATATATAACTTCTTAATATCTTATATGACTTTCTGTGAATATATATGATATTTTAAATAATATATATGACTTCTTGTGAATATATATGATATTTTGAATAATATATATAGCTTTCTAATATCTTATATATTTTTTTTGAAATATATGACATCCTAAATAATATATATAATTTTTTTATAAATATATATGATATCTGAGTAATATATATGACTTCCTAATGTCATATGATTTTTTGTGAATATATATGACTTTCTGTTGGTTATAACTTTTTGATATCTTATGTGATTTTCTATTAGTTATTATAACCAATAGAAAGTCATACAAGACATCAAGGAGTCATATATATTATTCATGATATTATATATATTCATAAAAAGATATATATATTATTTAGAATATCATATATATTGACAGAAAGTCATATAAAATATTAGGAAGTCATATATATAGTTCAGGATGTCATATATATTCATAGAAAGTCATATGTATTATTCAGGATATCATATATATTCATAGGAAGTCATATATATAGTTCAAGATGTCATGTATATTCATAAAAAGTTATACAAGATATCAAGAAGCCATATATATTATTTAGGATGTCATAAACATACAGAAAGTCAAATATATGATCTAGGACGTCATATATATTCATGAAAAATCATACAAGACATCAAAAAATAATATTATTTTTTTTTATTCTATGAAGAAAAAGATATTTTTATCATTAAAAATTAGAAAAAAAAAATTGAGCAACATTAAATATCTATCCCATCTAGGTATGCTACATGCCTCAATATTATTGGGTGGTGCGCTTGTGTTGCACTGCATGCAGTACACAAAGACTTTCTCGAGGGCTTAATTTTTATTTGGGTTTGGTATTGATCCTAAACCCAGAGCAATCCAAAAATAAACTTCATTTTATCTAGAAAAATGCTTCATCACATCGCTCCATTCTCCCCTCTAGCCCCCATGTGGTGATCGATAACATGGTATATTAGACCTGCTTGTCATCCACACGACTCCTATGTACCATACTAATCCTTGATCATTTGGACTCCCAACGAGCAAATGAAGTGGTGCTAGGAACAAGCAGTCTTTAATTACAAAAAAATGAGAGAAATTTTTGGATTAAACCTTAGAAATGCAGATCGAACCAATGCAAGAATGTAATCAACTTGATATACACTATAAAAAATGAGATTTTTGTGACGAAATTATTTGCTACAAAAATATTTTCATCGTAAATACCTGTATTTATGATGAAAAAATATTTTCATTGTGAATAATATATTATTAGCTAGAAAAAATATTTTTTGTCACAAATAATAGAGTATTTATGATGAAAAAATAATTTCATCGTAAATATAAATTATTTGTAACTAAAAATTTTCATCATAAATAATCGATAAAAAATTAAAAAATTTTAAAAAATAAATGATAGATAATTTATGATAAAAATTTTTAGTCATAAATAAGCTATATTTACGATGAAAATTTATTTTTCGTCACAACTAAATTATTTCTGATGAAAAATTTTCATCATAAATAATCGATCAAAAATCAAAGATTTTAAAAAAATAAATGATAGATTATTTACAATAAAAATATTTAATCATAAATAATATTTTTATGATGTAAAATTTATTTTCATCATAAATACTAATTTATTTATGATAAAAATTTTTCATCATAAATAATCGATGAAAAATTAAAAATTTTTAAAAAATAAATGACAGATTATTTGAGATAAAAAAAATTTTCTGCTGACTTTTGCCCTACTTCTCTTTCTCTATCGATTTTGGTCCCTCTATTGTACTAACATTCTCTTCAACCAGCCGCAAAGTCTGGATTTACAACTTTTCAAACTTCTTCCTTTACCCATTCCGTTCATCTTTTATCCTTCTCTTTTTGTACTAACTCTCAAATTTGAAGAATTTTTAGACCGTCAGGCTTACTCAAAAAAAAATATCATTTCAAACGCGGCAAAAGCCAAGGGGGATGAATCATTGATAGATGTTATATTTTCATCACTAATATCTAATTATTTATGATGAAAAATTTCAAATCAGTCTAATTGGATTGATTCGAATTGGATCATGGATCAATCCGACTCATTTGTACTTCGAAGATCATGAGCATCGAATAGCATGCATCCATATTACATCGAACGACAAGCATGTTGCTTCACATCAAACAGTCTGAAAATTATTAAAATTTCTGTACTCTCTGCACCACATCGAAGTTCTCATCAACCCCATTCGCAATTATAATATAGGTGGCGTGCATATGTGCCTATCCATCATGTGCCATGCGAGCCCGCATGCACGCAGTGCATTGAACAACGTGCACACGCTTCATGCATCGAACAAAAATTTATTTGTTATAAAAAAAAGTTTTTAGATAAAATTTATTTTAGAGGAAAATAATTTTTAGATAATTTTTTTACAGAAAGTATTTGCGACGTAAAAATTTTTTTCGTCGCTAATTTTTTAATTAAATTTTTTTAGAAAAAAAATTTTAGGAAATTTTTTTTATCAGGAATTATTAGCGACGGAAATATATATAATGATTAGTGATAGAAAATACTCTTTCATCACAAATTAATTTTTTATGAAATTTTTTGTTGAAATTTTTTTAGATGAAAAAATTTTTAGAGGAAAAAAATATTTTTAACAGGAATTATTAGCAATGAAAAAATATTTTGCATCGCTAATAATGCTTATTAGCGATGGAAATTTATTTTTCATCACAAATTAATTTTTTTTATAAAATTTTTTTTGGTTAAATTTTTTTGAGGAAATAATTTTTAGAGAAAAAAAATTTGGTAGGAATTTTTAGCGATGGAATAGAATATTTGTCACTAATAATAGTTTTTAGCAATGAAAATAATCTTGCATCGCTAAAAGTTCGATAAAAATCAGATTTTTTTGATCACTTCCGTCTACCTTTCTTGATTCCCGCAAAATCCTCCTCTCTTTCGGCCCCTCCCCACCACCTGTGCTTTCTCTCCTCTCTCCCTCTCTCCTGTCGAAACCCCTTTCCCTCGGCTCTCTCCCTTTCTCTCTCACCGTACGTCAATCCTCACCACCAAAACCATCTCCCGCATGCCATATGTCTCCACGCCGTCGTTGCCGACAAAGGTAAGACCGATTCTCTTTTATTTATTTTCATTTCATCTAGCTAGAGGAAAGGGGGTAGGGCGGGGAGGAGGGAGGGGGAGAAATGGCAGGCGTCGTCAGGCAGCGGTGGCATGCGGGTGTAGGAGCCAGGGGAGGTGTGGGTCATGGGGGACATGGGGTGCGAGCGAGGGGGTCGAGGGCTGGGGGAGCATGGGGACCTGACGTCGGTGAGGACCTCCATCTGCATGAATCGTGGCAGCTCCAGTGCCGCAGATGGGAAAGGTCTGAGGGCATCGGACAAGAGGAGAAGAGTCCACCAAACAGGGATGGAGAAGGTGGTTTACTTTTTTTTCTTTTCTTTCTTCTGTGATGGGTCTGCACAGTTGCTGTTGGAGTTTTATAGTTTTATGTATGTATATTTTTACAAAGCAAGTATGTAGTGAAATTTTAAAATTTTCAGATTAAATCTAATTTAATCCAAGCATGCATATGATCAAATCTTCAAACCATAAACAGGATCATCATATGTGAGATAAGATTCAGATACAGAAATCTAATAGAAAAAAATAAATTTAAAATATACCTGAATATGGATCAATCTTCAACGCGAACAGATGATCATGGATGTCTTTCGAAGGTTCCTTTTAACCGCACAAATATCCGACTTCTACGGGTATACATAAAGATTCTGATATGATCAGAAGCCTTTTGATCTCACTGGGGTACTAGCTCTTTTGCAAAGATCGCATCTTGATGGTTGAAAATTTTTTTTTCTCTCAAGACACTCTTAGAGAACAAGAAGATGTAGGAGGATCTTGATCTCTATGCTAGAGATCATGAGAAGAACCCTTTCTTCTCTTTTCTTCCTAAAATCTATGCACCAAATCTCTACAATAGAGATGTAGAAATTTTGTCAAACTTTTGGATAAAGAGAAGAAGAGACATTCATATCTAAATATAGATAAGAGGGAGAGAGGAAGATGTCCAAACAACCAACCTTTGGTTGTGTAAGAAAGAAGGGATAAGGAGATACCTTCCTCACACCATGGAGCAAATCACCATGCACTTCTCCCTTATTTTTCTCCACGCATAAAGGCCTGGTTTTTGGCATCCCAACCTGATCTCTATCAGGTCTCACATGTCCCATATAGTGGAGTTTAAATAGGGATAAGAGGAATTCTAGATAAAGTCCAAACTAGTTAAGACTCTTCTTAATTTTGTGCCGCCTATGTACAATCAGATCTCAGCCCAATTTTTACATGGTAAATAGGGGGTTTAATGAGGATTCTTACACGCTAAAAAGGAGTGGAGAAGTGGCATTAAACTAGTTGCAGTGTGGGTACAAAATTTGATTCAATGTGAGACTCGTTTGGTGGTGCATGGAAGAAAGAATTTTAAACCCTTGGGACTCTTCATTAGATGACTGTTTTAAACTAATTTAAAACACCAATTAATCCTAATCATATTAAGACAAGATTAGACTCAAATAGATAAAAATTCAAATCTGATTTGGAGCCCAATCTATTTAGATTAGATGTCTCCTAATTGAAAAAGGAGTCCTAGTCCTATTGAACTTTTTTTTGTGCTTGAGTCAAACTCAATTTTTAATCCTAATCCAATTAAGATTTGGTGCACCCTTGAGAATTTCTAGTCTAAATACGAATTCATACATCCTAGTCTAAATAAAATTGGGTCAAACTCAAATCCTAATTCAACTGGGACAATCATTCGATCCTTTTGGGGTTATCCTATAACCTTATTGGGATTGATCAAATCAAACCCATATTGAGTCAAATTAAATTCAATCAAATTAGACTTAATGCAAGCCCCATTGCTCAATCAAATTGAGCCAATTAGCAATCCTATTGCTAATTAATCCTCCTATAACTCACTAACTCTTTAGTAACTTACATAATGCTGTAGGAACCAGATCTAGGGTTTCAGGGTTAGATCTTGAAAAGAGGGTTAGATCTTGAAACTTTTTCAAGATCATACAGCGGAAGACTAAAATAAATCAAAATTTATTTTTTAAGATCAGAAAATTCCTAATCTAAGATCCTATTACATGATTATTATATGAATTAAATCAAAAATTAAAATATATAAATATAGCATGAACTACATGTTGATCATATCAACATGTTTCTATACTACATCTAATGTATGTATTAAACAATAGATCAGATCTATTACCTTGCAAGTTAGACGTTCTAACCTTGTTGATCTGGGCTTGAGGATGATGTTGCAAGCCACACACGCGTCCGGCCTCTAGGAGTCGTCCACACGAGCCCACGAATCTCGATCAGAAGTCCTGCTTCAGGAAATCAGCACAGTATGCTAGTACTGCGCTGATCCTTCTTTGATGGTTGATCAGGTGCCTCCTTCTTCTTGATTTGGACTCTTCCAAAGATGAAAGTAGAAGGAGGAGTTTCAGATCTGAGACACTCTCAGGAAACTCAAGATGGAAGGAGGAAAGATATGAAAATAAAAACCCTAGAAGAAGACCCTCTTCTTCTTCACATTTTTTTCTCTCTAGACACCCAAACTTGCGTCTTTTATATCTCCACGACCCAAAGGTATTTCTCTCTGATTTTTGGATGGAAGAAAGGTCTCTCAAATATCTATCTCCCCTAAAATTTATGAAGAAAATTATCTTATATAGAGAGATATGATAGAGTCCTTGTCTAGGTCAAACACCTAGTCAAGGCTTATCCAAACATGGCAAGTTAAGGGACGCCCAACTCTTGAGCACCTCCTTCACATTTTCGTGCATGGATCACCAGAAAAGGGTACACAATATATATCCTAAAAGCCACGAAAATTTTAAAAAAATTTGGATAAATTCGGTGCAAAATTGAAAGAGTTTTGGATTTCTAAAACTCTATCTCATAGAATTCGAAATCCAAACTTATTCCTTTTAGATTTGATCCAAACCACCTTCCATGTAAGAAAGAAGAGAGGAGACCTTTTGTGAACGTGGGAGAGATCTGAGAGAGGGCTTTTGTCGCACAAAATAAGTGGAGATTGGCGTTGAATAAGAGAGAGGGCGTGGAGAAGCTTATGTGGCGCAAGGTGGAATCCTAGTCTTACTAGGATTCTGTCTTATGACTTGTTTTAATTTGGTTTCCCAAACCAAATCAAATCAAAATTAGATCAACCTAATTAAAATAGGTCTTAACCTAATTAAAAACTTAATTTAATTAGATTAAATTAGATTTAAATCTGATTTAATTTTTTAATCAAATTAGAAATTAGATTGACCCAAGTCCTAGTTGAACTAGGACTAGTCTTTCCTTGCACTTGGCTTATCCAATAAACCAATTGGACTTGATCCAATCAAGCCAAAATAAATCTAATTAAATCATATTTAATTAGACTTAATCTCAGCCCATTGGCTTAATCAAATTAAGCCAATTAGCAATCGAATTGCTAATCGATCCTTCTGCAACACTTGCACTAGATTAAATGTCAATCGTATTGATCATTTAACCCTAGAACGATTCTTAATCGTTGATCAACCATCCGATCGGATCATGAACTCTAATGTGTGTGACCTCATAGGTCCGAACCTAAGCCGTAGCATAGGAACAAATTCTTATACCAATCGAAGTGACCATCTAGCAATGGTACCCGACGACCGGATAGGTCGAATGTGTAGAACAACATCCTTAGAACCCATGCGGATATAGTTTTCATATAATTCATCCCCTTGACCAAAATGATTATAGGACACCTCAGAGCTCAACTGTCAACTCTGATCAGGTTGTCCACATTGTATTTCAAAATATCAAATCCATCTGAAGGATTACCTGGCCAAGGTTTTGCTAAATTGAAATACAGCGACTCATTCTTCTCCAACTCTTGGAGTGGTCAATCCCATCTCGATCACACTCTGACTTCGCAAGTACTTGACTGTGCCCAGAAGCCTTCCGTCCCTGAATTAAAAATTCAGTTAGTCTAGTACCAAAGCACAGTGAGTTGCTTGCAAGTCACTGAGGCGATCTCAAGTCTAAGGGATACTTATACCTATATCCCATCAGAGACATTCTCGACAGCAGAATGCTCTGGAGTTGGTCACGTTCAATGATGATGTACCCTTATATCTCACCTGTATGCCATACCAGTGTCTCCACACTCCTTGGTTAAGAGGACAACCAACCCATATGGCCTACAGCGACCTATGCTCGATAGAAGCTGTCGTCCTTATTAACAGCCTATCATTTGGTCGTAAACAGTTTTAAGGACTAATCGATAAATCCTCTCTTTATCGAACGTAAATAGTCCTAAGGACTTCATCATAACAACGGAGTTCATTAGAAGATGAAAGCTTATGATGAAGATGCCAAATATTTTATTTATTAACAAATTAATTACAATACTTGGTTGCTCAACCGTCAACAGCTTGACGGTTGGCTTTTTGGGACACATTTCCCAACAACTCCCACTTGTCCTAAAGCCACTCGGCACAGTATCTAATACCCATCTTCGACTTGTGGTTGTCGAACTCCTTTATTGCCGGGGCTTTAGTGAAGGGATCGGCTAGGTTCTCCTTTCCGTCGATCTTCTGAAGGTCGACATCACCTCGATCCACGATCTCTCGGACCAGGTGGAAGCGGTGTAAGATGTGCTTCGTCCGCTGATGTGCTTTGGGTTCCTTCACCTGAGCTATGGCACCAGTGCTGTCGTAGTAGAGCAAGACTGGACCATCGAGGGAGGGTGCTACTCCGAGCTCGTTGATGAATTTCCTCAGCCACACAGCCTCCTTCGCGGCATCTGATGCTGCGATATACTCCACTTCACAAACAGAGTCTGCCACAGTATGCTGCTTGGAACTCTTCCAGCAGATGGCTCCACCATTCAGAGTAAAGATATAACCCGACACGCTCCTGCTGTCATCATGGTCAGATTGGAAGCTGGAGTCTGTGAACCCCACAAGTTTCAGATCTGACTCGCCATAAACCAACCATTGGTCTTAGTATTTCTCAAATACTTAAGGATGGCTTTAACCACTTTCCAGTGATCTTCTCCAGGATCAGATTGGTATCTACTCACTACTCCTAGTGAGTATGCCACATCTGGTCTTGTACATGTCATGGCGTACATGATAGATCCCACGGCTGAAGCATATGGGACTCTACTCATACGCTCTCTCTCTTCAGAAGTTGTCGGACAATCCTTCTTAGAGAGAGAAATTCCATGGCCTATCGGTAGATAGCCCTTCTTGAAATTCTCCATGCTGAACCTCTTCAGCACAGTGTCTATGTACATGGACTGGGATAACCCAAGCATCCTTTTAGATCTATCCCTATAGATCTTCATCCCTAGGATGTAGGATGCTTCACCCAAATCCTTCATGGAGAACTGTGATGACAACCAAACTTTTATTCCCTGTAGTGCGGGGATGTCATTCCCGATTAAGAGAATGTCATCCACATACAAGACAAGGAATACCACAACTGGACCATTTGCCCATTTATAGATGCAGGGCTCTTCTCCATTCTTAATGAAGCCATACGTTTTGATCACCTTATCAAAATGCATGTTCCAACTCCGAGAAGCTTGCTTCAGTCCATAAATGGATCTCTGAAGCTTGCACACCTTGGACTCATCTGTGGATGTAAACCCTTCAGGTTGTATCACATACACCTCTTCAGTCAGCTCTCCATTCAGGAAAGTTGTCTTTACATCCATCTGCCAGATTTCATAATCCAGATGGGCAGCTATTGCAAGCATTATCCGAATAGATTTGAGCATTGCCACAGGAGAAAACGTCTCGTCATAGTCAATACCATAACGTTGACGATACCCCTTGGCAACCAGACAGGCTTTATAGGTCTCCACCTTTCCGTCTGCGCCCCTCTTCCTTTTGAAGACCCATTTACACCCAATGGGTTTAACCCCTTCAGGTGGGTCAACCAATGTCCATACATCGTTGACCTTCATGGACTCCATTTCGGATTTCATGGCTTCAAGCCATTTCTCGGAATCAGGTCTCTGCATAGCATCCATATAGGTGATCGGATCCTCATTATTCTCATCAAGTTCGATGGGATCACCGTCCCGGATCAAGAAATCGTAGTATCTGTCCGGCTGACGCGTACTCTACCGGATCGCCTTAATGGTGCAGGTATATTGGGCTCCGAATGTGATCTAATCATATCCGACTCAGGTTCAGCTATTGGTGTCAGTCCTTCTACCTGTTGAACTTCATCAAGTTCAATCTTAGAGGCAACGGTTCCTTCACCAAGGAACTCTTTTTCTAAAAAGATTGCCTTAAGGCTGACGAACACCTTTTGTTCATCAGCATGGTAGAAAAAATATCTTTTGTCTCTTTGGGGTACCCTATGAATGAGCATTTGTCAGATCTAGGTCCAAGTTTGTCTGTGACTAATCGTTTGACATAGGTCGGGCACCCCCAGACCCTAAGGTGTGAAAGTACTGGCTTACGTCTGTCCATATCTCATATGGAGTCTTAATTACAGACTTACTTGAAATCCTATTTAACATATAATAGGCCGATTCGAGTGCATATCCCCAGAAGGATATCAGCAAGCTAGCAAAAACCCATCATGGATCGGACCATATCTAACAAAGTCCGATTCTTCCTTTCAAACACACCATTATGCTATGGTGTTCCTGGAGGAGTCCATTGGGAGAGAATCCATTCTCTCCTAGATATGTGAGAAACTCACTAGAAAGGTATTCTCCTCCTCGATCAGATCGAAGAGTTTTAATATTCTTCCCAGTTTGTTTTTCTACTTCACTTTGGAATCGTTTGAACATTTCAAATGAATCCGACTTATGTTTCATCAGATAGACATATCCATATTGGGATAGGTCATCTGTGAAAGCTATGAAGTAGAAATATCCACCTCTAGCACTGGTGCTCATGGGCCCGCATACATCAGTATGTACTAGGCCCAAGAGCTCAGTAGCTCTCTCACCTTTTCCAGTAAAAGGTGACTTGGTCATTTTACCAAGAAGACAGAACTCACAGGTTGGAAGTGATTCACAATCACTGACTTTGAGGATTCCCTCTTGAGTCAACCTGTTTATTCTGTTCTTATTTATATGACCTAGCCTCCAATGCCATAAGTAGATATTTGACACATTATCTAATCTAGGATGCTTGCCAGTAGAATAGACTCTTATCAGGCTTGATCTTTTTGGTCTGGTTCTGCACAGATGTCCCAACCTGAACTTGCACCTTCTTGACTTTCTTCTTCTTGTTCTTTTTCCTTTCTCAAAGGGTCGAGAACCAGAAGATGAACCTCCCACTGAGTTCACTGAGTTCACCGACTCCTTGAGGAGTTGGTGATCCTTCTCAAAGTTCTGAAGCAACCCCATTAACCCATGGTAGTTTACTTCAGGCTTTGTCATTCTATAATGAGTGAGGAATGGGAGACAAGACTTGGGTAGCGAGTTCAGTATTGCATCTTTCCCAAGCTGCTCATGCAAGGGAAAGCCGAGCTTGCTCAATCGTTCCATCAGCTCGATCATGTACAATACATGATCAGTGACAGAGACTCCATCCCGTATTTTGGCGTTGAAGATGGCACAACTAGTCTTGTGCCTCTCTACGTCATCGGGTGTGCCAAAGGTATCCTCCAACACTTGAAGCATGTCCTTTGGCTGAGCCGTCTCGAATCTGCGACTGAACTCGTCGCTCATGATAGCAGCCAGCATGATACAGCGCACCGTGGTCCGGTCACTGAGCCACTTCTGGTAAGTATCTCTGACTGTTCCACGTGCATTGACAGCTGGCTCCTCAGGTGCAGGATCCATTATCACATATAGGATCCGTTCATGCTCCAGGACTATCTTCAACTTTCGGTACCAGCTATCGAAGTTGGGTCCCACCAACTTATCATTATCCAACAATGATCGGAGCGATAGGGAAGTGGCCATATTTGCACAAAGGAGAACCATAACCTAATTAGTAATTGATTCATTAAACCTAAAGATTTGGACTTTAATCAAAAGGTTTCTCCCACTATTTTATTCGAATTGATAGCCTCTACCTTCAATTCGAGGAATTACCCTAATTTCTTAGCGGGTACTAGAATCCACTTAGACTGCACACAAGCCCAACTTTGGTTGGCCAACCCATGTACATCTAAGGGTAGGTTCATAACCAATTGTTTCTCTAAACAATTTTTAGTAATTTTAATTTTGCCCCAGAAACCTAATCAGTAGGCTTTGGCCTCCACTGTAAGGATCCAGTTAGGTTCAACCATTAACATGATCATACTTGGTGTATCTAACCAACGAATGATTAAGCCCAACTTTGGTTGGCTCACCTAACCACCATTAGAGAGATACTTCCAAGTCGTCATATGATGAGTGATAATTCCATTAGTCAACAAGCACCAGGCCTTTGGGTCTGCAATGATTATTGAGTTCATGGACTCATTATCAAACACCTTAATGGGAGGTTATGACTCAGTTATCTTCATAACTTTATCATTTTAAGGACCTAATAATTTTAGAGGATTTAAATAATATAGAGGATGAGGTCAGATGAACCAGCTTATCATGATCCTCCCACTGGCTTCACCAAGTCAGCTTAAGGGAGACCAGAGCTGGTCTAGGAGCACCTAAATCAGTCACACTGATTTACCTAGCTGACATGGGTCAGCTCGAATAGTCAAGTGATCCGATCAAAACATAATTTCACCAAGAGGCCAGGTAAGTTCGATCAGTGGGAGGGTCTGCCAAAGCTTGCCTTAGACACCATCAGAAATGGCCAGGTAAGCGGGCTCCCAATTAAAAACCACCGGTCTGGTTTACCTTAGACACCAACTGGTTTAATTAGTTTCGATTAAATCAACCTAACAGTTCATGCTAGACCGCTTAGCCAAGAATCAAGTCCATTTGGTTCTCGTTAAAGACATGGACTTGACCAACTACAACTATTGTAATTGATCTAGAGAATCCTTGACCTAATCTAAGACAACAATTGATTAGATTTAGTCAATTCTCTAATTAAGTCCATCTTTAATCTAACCATAGGTCTAACCCAATTAATGGACCTAATTTCCACTAACCCATTAACCCAATGTGTTATGATTTGTGTCTTAGGTTCTTCAATTCACAATCCTAGAACCTAATCAAACAACTTCTTAATTCTTAATTAAGTTTTGGGCTGAGGGTTGGGTTTGGCTTTTCAAAAAAAATAATTTTCATATTTGTAAAATAATTTTACAATATGATTCTACCAATCATATTGCATGTTTGATTCATAATCAAGATGCAAGTGAAATAAACATGAAACTACTTTAGATCTAATCTAAACAGGTTCATGTAATTGAAACAATTTCAACTTTAAATAATTTTTTTGCATAAAAATTATTAACAAAGAGATTTTATTTCAGATTTAAACATCTTTTAAATCTAATAAATCATAAATTTAATCTAGATCATATCTAACAAATTTATGATTAAAGATAGATCTACACAAACTAGGACAACCTTTGCACTGTAAGGGGTAAACCTTACAGCAGGACAACCTTGCAGTTTGTGATTGATCTAAAATTTTAATTTCAGATTTAATAATCAGATTATAAATTAGATCTAATCTAAAAAATAATCTAAGCATGTATAAATAATCATGTAATAAAGAACCTAGGCTCTGATACCAATTGAAGGAACCAGATCTAGGGTTTCAGGGTTAGATCTTGAAAAGAGGGTTAGATCTTGAAACTTTTTCAAGATCATACAGCGGAAGACTAAAATAAATCAAAATTTATTTTCTAAGATCAGAAAATTTTTAGATCTAAGATCCTATTACATGATTATTACATGACATTAAATCAGAAATTAAAATATATAAATATAGCATGAACTACATGTTGATCATATCAATATGTTTCTATACTACATCTAATGTATGTATTAAACAATAGATCAGATCTATTACCTTGCAAGTTAGACGTTCTAACCTTGCTGATCTGGGCTTGAGGATGATGTTGCAAGCCGCACATGCGTCCCGCCTCTAGGAGTCGTCCACACGAGCCCACGAATCTCGATCAGAAGTCCTGCTTCAGGAAATCAGCACAGTATGCTGTACTGCACTGATCCTTCTTTGATGGTTGATCAGGTGCCTCCTTCTTCTTGATTTGGACTCTTCCAAAGATGAAAAGTAGAAGGAGGAGTTTCAGATCTGAGACACTCTCAGGAAACTCAAGATGGAAGGAGGAAAGATATGAAAATAAAAATCCTAGAAGAAGACCCTCTTCTTCTTCACATTTTTTTCTCTCTAGACACCCAAACTTGTGTCTTTTATATCTCCACGACCCAAAGATATTTCTCTCTGATTTTTGGATGAAGAAAGGTCTCTCAAATATCTATCTCCCCCTAAAATTTTATGAAGAAAATCATCTTATATAAAGAGATATGATAGAGTCCTTGTCTAGGTCAAACACCTAGTCAAGGCTTATCCAAACATGGCAAGTTAAGGGACGCCCAACTCTTGAGCACCTCTTCATATTTTTGTGTATAGATCACCAGAAAAGGGTACACAATGTATACCCTAAAAGCCACGAAAATTTCAAAAAAAATTTGGATAAATTCGGTGCAAAATTGAAAGAGTTTTGGATTTCTAAAACTCTATCTCATAGAATTCGAAATCCAAACTTATTCCTTTTAGATTTGATCCAAACCACCTTCCATGTAAGAAAGAAGAGAGGAGACCTTTTGTGAACGTGGGAGAGATCTGGGAGAGGGCTTTTGTCGCACAAAATAAGTGGAGATTGGCGTTGAATAAGAGAGAGGGCGTGGAGAAGGCTTATGTGGCGCAAGGTGGAATCCTAGTCTTACTAGGATTCTGTCTTATGACTTGTTTTAATTTGGTTTCTCAAACTAAATCAAATCAAAATTAGATCAACCTAATTAAAATAGGTCTTAACCTAATTAAAAATCTAATTTAATCAGATTAAATTAGATTTAAATCTGATTTAATTTTCTAATCAAATTAGAAATTAGATTGACCCAAGTCCTAGTTGAACTAGGACTAGTCTTTCCTTGCACTTGGCTTATCCAATAAACCAATTGGACTTGATCCAATCAAGCCCAAAATAAATCTAATTAAATCATATTTAATTAGACTTAATCTCAGCCCATTGGCTTAATCAAATTAAGCCAATTAGCAATCGAATTGCTAATCGATCCTCCTGCAACACTTGCACTGGGTTAAATGTCAATCGTATTGATCATTTAACCCTAGAACGATTCTTAATCGTTGATCAACCATCCGATCGGATCATGAACTCTAATGTGTGTGACCTCATAGGTCCAAACCTAAGCCGGTAGCATAGGAACAAATTCCTATACCAATCGAAGTGACCATCTAGCAATGGTACCCGACGACCGGATAGGTCGAATGTGTAGAACAACATCCTTAGAACCCATGCGGATATAGTTTTCATATAATTCATCCCCTTGACCAAAATGATCATAGGACACCCCAGAGCTTAACTGTCAACTCTGATCAGGTTGTCCACATTGTATTTCAAAATATCAAATCCATCTGATGGATTACCCTGGCCAAGGTTTTGCTAAATTGAAATACAACGACTCATTCTTCTCCAACTCTTGGAGTGGTCAATCCCATCTCGATCACACTCTGACTTTGCAAGTACTTGACTGTGCCCAGAAGCCTTCCATCCCTGAATTAGAAATTCAGTTAGTCCAGTACCAAAGCACAGTGAGTTGCTTGCAAGTCACTGAGGCGATTTCAAGTCTAAGGGACACTTATACCTATATCCCATCAGAGACATTCTCGACAGCAGAATGCTCTGAAGTTGGTCACGTTCAATGACGATGTACCCTTACATCTCACCTGTATGCCATACCAGTGTCTCCACACTCCTTGGTTAAGAGGACAACCAACCCATATGGCCTACAGCGACCTATGCTCGATAGAAGCTGTCGTCCTTATTAACAGCCTATCATTTGGTCGTGAACAGTTTTAAGGACTAATCGATAAATCCTCTCTTTATCGAACGTAAATAGTCCTAAGGACTTCATCATAACAACGGAGTTCATTAGAAGATGAAAGCTTATGATGAAGATGCCAAATATTTTATTTATTAACAAATCAATTACAATACTTGGTTGCTCAACCGTCAACAGCTTGACGATTGGCTTTTTGGGACACATTTCCCAACAAATGCAACATTTGCATTGGATCAATTATCAATCAAATTGATAATCAAATCTTGTTACGATTCATAATCATAATTCAACCATCTGATCAGTCAAAAGTCTCTTTTGTGTGTAACCCCATAGCTTCTATTCTGTCCGATAGTGAGATATATTGTGATTCCTATCACAATATCATTGAAACTCTTTTCAATGGATTGGAACAGTTCCAACTTTGTCCAACAAGGATTATCGATCATCAAGATGATGCTCATGGGTCTCACAATCCACCAGTGACATCTAGCAGTATGTAATGGCAATCCAGCAGAATAAAAGATGAATCTCTACGTGCAGTTAGCATATTATACAGTCCCTCTATCATGAGTCCCGATCAGATGGCAGGTCATGGATAAATCGTCAAATCTCAATATCGGTCATATGATAGATTCAATCAACTTGAGTCCATATATGACTCTATGAAAATTTTTTTCCATCAATCACACTGCTATGGTCATAAGCTTAAGGACTCAGTCTTTTAAATCTCATAGAACTACTCCCTTCTGCTAGGATCGATAGATCCCATTTTGATACATACCCCACTCCTACAGTAGACCAATTGTCATCAATATCCACTACAAGGGCTCATTGAGATCCATGTTGATGTGTCAGTCAAACTCCAGTAGCCTCACTCTGAGTAGTAATGTCATCTCAGATCAAAGAATCAGTCATACAACTGCAGCATCGAGAAAATTACTAACGAGTGAGCAGACATCTATATGACTTCTCATATTGGTTACGCTTAGTGCTAGTTGTTCTCTAACAACCACCTGCACTCTCACTCCAGTATCTTTACGCTGTAGACTCGAGATCCATCTGTCTGAAGAAAGCGATCCGTATACTAGTCTATCCGGATCAATCACCATCTCCATGATGATCCTATGATCAAGAGTAATTTAGAAATTAACCATCAATGACAGATGTCTCAAATTCTTAACTCTTTGAGAATATGTGTCATCATTTTATTAATCCCTTGGATGATTCATGGACACATAAATATGAATGGTAATATAACTGTCGAATAACTATAAAATCATGTCCTAGATATATAAAATATGTCAGTCAAGATTGACTTCTAGGGCATACATCCAACAGTTGCCTCCACGATAGGGATGGCAAAATTGATCCGATCCGATGGATATGCACCCTACCCAAATCCGACCAAACCCGAAAAATAGGGTTTGACTGAGTTTGAATTTGGGTAAAACCCAAAAATTGTAGCATGGGTATGGGTAGGGTATGAGTAGTGCTGTTTTCTATCCAAATCCGAATTCAAATCCGAACCTGATCCGAACCTATGGATATGGGTAATACTCAAACCCATATCCGAATATATATATTTATAATTCTATTTTGATAATTCTATTTTAGTTGATAATATGTATAAAATTATTTTGGTTATTTATATATTCTATGTTGAATTGTAATTCTATTTCTATATTTGATTTTCATAAATTTGGACTTATAAATTATATTATATGTTAAATTAGTAATTTTATTTTGATTGATAATATGTATAAAATTATTTTGGTTGTTTATTTTTTTAGGTATGGGATAGGCATGGGGTGGGTATGGATTGGATATGGAGAAATGGATTACCCGTGGATATCTCCGAACCCGTTGGGTATGGGGATGGGTATCTTTTTTCTTATTCGATCGGGTATCAGGTAGGATTTGGGTATAGGATATTAAGTTCGAATTTGAGAATGGATAGTATAATACCTGACCCAAATCCTACCTATTGCCCTCCCTACTCCACGAGAAGCCACATGTCACAGGGAAAGGCCAAGGCAGGGAAGAAGTTTTAGACTGACGAAGGATGGCAGAGACCGACGGGACACAGCGGGGAGGAGAGCGGGGTGGGGAGGAGTTGACGAGGTTGGCGTCTGCGAGGGTCCAAGAAGCTTCCAGAGGATTTGGGAAAGAACGTGAGAAAGGAAAAGAAAAGGAAAGTTTGGAGAGTCCAGGACCCTTGGTATGGCCCCAACCAGATCTAGTACTTGGGTTCCTTCTCTGGCAAGTCTCCATCCTACCTCACCAGTGAATTCTCCCTTGCAAATGATTTTCGACCACCGTCGAAAGAGGCGGCGGTGATTCAGGCAAGAGGCTATGACCCAAGGCTTTCCTCCTTTTCTCAGAACAAGAACCAACAAAAGCAATACACACTATGTAAAGGCACCAAATCCAATTCATTCTGATGCAATAAAAACTTTAGGGACCTTAATGTCAAAAAATTTAAAGATTCACTACACCAATCAATCTTGATATTATCATATATTGTTGAATATATTGATGTAGTGGTTATTGACAATCCTTAATTTTTTGATGTCATTGGTTTCTGTCACTTTGTTACACAAATCATATCTTGTTACCTGCTATCTAATTTCATTATCGATATTTGATTTCATTACACAACCATATCTTTTTTGATGAATTTATATTTTATAATTACGTGTTAATTTAACTAATTAATTAGATATTTATTTTTATAAAATTTGCATTGCATAGAATTATAGATCTGTCTTTTGATTAATGTACACATTCTATGGCATCCGTATATCTATATATTTTTATACGGATGAAAAAATTATGTACATTGATCAATTGATTATCCAGTTTGAATAGTTTGAAAATTATAATTAATTCTATAGATGATTACAGTAATCAAACAGTATATGGAGGATTTGAAAAAAATTTAGTGTTTCTCTTTAGCTATCCTCATACATCATCAGCCGTGTGGGAAGAACTAAGAAAAAATACTGTCAAAATTTTTTTCAACCCCTATTACATATTGTTTGATTACTGTAATTAATCTATAGAATTAATATAATTTTTGAATGGGATAGGACCTAACTTTACCTATTAGTTAGTGATAGGATGCTTTTATTATGTAAGTTATTTTAAATGATAAAATAATCAGGTAGCAATTGCTTTGTATTTGTATATGCAGAATCTGTAGATAGTGTGCCATGGACCCTAAGCCCTAAAATCCTAAACCCTAAATCCTAAAATCTTGAAACCCTAAACCCTAAGTCCTAAATTAACCTTGAACCCTAAACCCTAAATTAATCCTAAACCCTAAACTCCAAATTAACCCTAAATCCTAAATTGAGTTCGCACTATAAGAAAATAGGATTTTTGCGACAGAATTATTTACTACAAAAATATTTTCATCGTAAATATCAAAAAAATGATGAATCTATATGGGAAAAGAAAATTTTATTTGTTTTCACTGATTTTTCCTATATTTTTTCATGCTTTTTCTCTACTTTTTCTATTTTGAGAAGTCTCAATCTAAGCTTCCATATTTGGTAGGCTATATTTGATATTGTTGATTTTGAGCATGATTACGTGTGACGAGCTGTGAATAATCATCTATGCTCATGTTTCAAAGATTACCGGCATCACATTCATCACCACTGATATGCTGTAGTATAGGATCAGGGGGTGGAGGCAATATGGCAGTGGCCATATGACAACATCAGTATCAAGGATTGGGCTGTCATATACCATAGGTATAAGGACTCGACATATCAGATTCAGCATCCAACTTTTTTTTTAGAGTTTAATAATTAAATCATTTATTCTTAAATTCAGTTAGTTACTGACTAATTTGACCGTTAACTGTACAGGATCGATGTGTCTAAAATATCACGAATCGGATGAGATAGATCGTCTCGCACTGTGGGGGTTTGAGGCCGTTCCCTTGCCATATAGAGCAGATGGTAAGTCATTTTTATTTAGCATTCTTTAACTTTCAGGATTGTATGATACAGATTAGATCTCAGTTTATCCCTGAGTGCTCGACCGTATCCACAGATAACGAGATCTATGATCAGATGCTTGGTACGAGATTCATTATGTGAGAAGACTAGGACATGGGATCAGAGCTCTCCAATCCTCATGCTCGTCCAGAGCTAACGTTCATACTGCCTGCGATATCTGACTGGTAGAGATACAAAGATAGATTGTTGAGAATCGACAGCAAGCTGATGAGTTGACAGTATGCGTCAACTCATATCAGTTATTTCAAATACAAATGGAGCAGATGGTGCAAATGGAGCAGATGATGGAGCTGATGAGGCAACAGCAGGTGGTCCGTTGTACTCCATCCATTCTCCTTCTCTAAATGTTGATGCTTGACGGCCAGTGACTTATTTTTTTATTTTTTTATGTTAGATATCTTGTAATTATTAAATTTATTTTTTATAATTATATTTTAATATAATAAAATGATCAAATTTATTTATGAATTTATTATATAAATTTTTTATTTTAATTTTATAAATTATAAATATAAAATATTAAAAATATAAATTAAAAAATATATATTTATAAATTATTTTTAAAAAATATTATATTTACGATGGAATATCCATCACAGATAAACTTATTTGCAATAAATATTTTCATCACAAATAATTTATTTTTTTAAATTTAAAAATTTTTTAAAATTATTTATGATCGAATATTTTCATCATAAATAATATTTTTTTATGATGTAAATATTTATGACATAAATTTTTTATCACAAATAATTTATTTTATTTTTTAAAAAAATAAAATATATTTTTAAATTATTTATGATGAAATTATTGGTCACAAATAATATTATTAGAGATGAAAATAAATTGATTGCTAATATTTTTATTTACTACATAAATTTACATCGTAAATAATTTATTTAAATAATTTAAAAAATAAAAAAAAATTGATGAAAATATTTCATCATAAAAAAAATATTATTAGAGATGAAAATTTTTATTCCATCAGAAAATATTATCTACAACCCTATTTTTAGCGACTAATTATTAGCGATAAAATTATTTACGATGAAAATTTAATATTTATGATGCTTTTTTTACATCACAAATTTTTTTTCTGTTGTACTGATAGTAGCATTAAGTGCTGGATTGGATATGGATCTAAATCTTATGTGCAAAGTTAGTTTGTTTTTGAAAATCTGGAAACTCTTTCCTTGTGGGCCATCTACGTGGAAGGAAGGATAGGGGGGGGGGAAGGCTTATTGCATACATAAGACACTAGATTTTATATAAAAATATTTTGATAAAATTAATAAATAAAAATGTGTAACATGAAAAAGCAATAGAATGCTTTTTTATTTTTAAATTTTTGATGGCATGTGCAAAATTACTATTTAAAATTACTAATAGATATCTTATGCATATTGCATGTCCTTGTCAAAGCCATTCAATATCTCACTATTTTTTTTAAAAAAGGGGGAAATCTTATTTGATAAAATAGTATAGTGTATATTTCATTATGTGACAAAAGAATCTTATTGTCTGAAAAAAAAGATCAAAAAAAGGATGTATTGTTTTTCAAAATACTTTAATTTTAAAAGAATTCAAAAATCTTGTTATCAAATTAATCATCGTTGGATTAGACTATCCCTACTATCTCTCTTATCTACGTGAATCAGAGTGCTCTAAAGAACATGCGGCATCATAATTAGATCTCTCTCAAAAAGAAAGTTGAAGTGCCTAGTCTTCGAAAACAAGATCCTTTCAATGATATGATAAAACATAGACAACTGGTTCGCGGAAAGCTCTTCCATAAATTTTCAATCCTCAAAACTGCTCTTAGTACCACAGCTCTATCCGATAGTCTGGCTGGTGTCATGTCCTATCGAGCCAACCAAAAAATGCAGATGAACCTCTGCTCTATGAATACAATCTAAGTGTCCCTCACTATAGCCTCCATGCTATACGATCCTCTTCTAAGGTTTCCGTAGAACTCCCGAATAAGGCTAGGGTATGTAGGAATATCTAAAGAGCGCAAGAATTCTCAACCTTGTTCCTTGATTTTCTATCCAATAGTAAGCCCCTCTCTTTCCACAATCCTAAAATCACTTTTTCTCCTCGTTGTCACCATATGTACGGCTAGGGTAGCTTTGGATGAAGGGAAAAATGAAGAAGAGGGGTAGACTCATGGGTGCACTAAGATTTGGCTGGTCATTCCAGGCTTTGGACCTCCTTTCCACTTATTCTTCACCATGTGACCTCTTCAACTAATAGGCAAGTTGGACCTAGTGCTCGATCTTGAGGGGAATCAAGGAAAAATCGAAAAAAAATGACAAGAAGAGGCCTCTAAAAGGTCTGGAATTTTTTTTTAGAAAGTTCTAGAGCAAACAGTGAAATGTAGGAAATGATTTGGAAAGGGACGGTGATGCGTAGTCATTGATAGCACCAAAAATAACTCTACTCACTATGTAGGTAGGATGAGTCGAGATCGTATCCTCAGGGACCTTGAGCTAAGTTGAGATTACAAAATAAAAGAAAGAAGTATTGTTTTGATTTAAAAAATAAATTATCTTAAAATTGATGTAATTAGAAAATAAAGAGCTCGGAAGTTTTGAATTAATTTTGCACTAGCAGAGTTGTATCTCTTTTTTAATTAAATAGATGCGATTAATCTTAGAAAAAATACCTATCTTTCCTTGGCACACCCCGTACCCGTAGATCACGGTGTGTCTCCGAAAAGTACTAGATAAACAACTCTTCTTTCCTCAGCATGTCCCGTACCCGTAGATCACGATGCGTCTCTGAAAAGTAAAAGTTGTTTCTAATATTAATCTAACAGGAAAGCATAAATAAAAGCATATGAAAGAGAGCAAATAAAGAACTCATGACGATTTAAATAAAAATCATAATCTTTATTGCATATAAAGAAATACAAGAAAGTTTAGAACAATAAACCCACTCTGTATCGTTACAAAATTTTTTCTCCACTCTCGAGACTACTAGCCTAGCTGCTCATGGAGTAGTCCCTTTCTCTTCCTCTATGCAAGGCTCTAGAAGAATTTTTGGGCTTCCCCTCCAATGGGAGTACAAAAGCCTTTTTATAGGTATTAGGAGGGAGGAGTTTTACATGATTTTTCGATATGAGACTAAAGAAAATACTAAGGACTAAAAGATAGATGGATGAGATGGAAAGATCACAAGCAGATAAAGAAAATACAAATTCTTCCTCTTGAAGTATTTCCAAATATATATTTTTTTCTTTAATTTTAAGATCCAGCTATCTATTCGCACTGTGTCCGCACGCCCACAATGCCGTGCGAACCCGTCGTGCCGCACCCCCCGTGCCGTGCCCGCCGTACCGCGCGTCCGCCCGCACGAGCCTTCCGCGCGCCCGACCATTAGCTGTTTACGCTCCAAATTACAAGAAGAAAGTTTTATTTCTTTAAAATGATGTCTATATCTTTTTTAGGTTCCTTACATAGTATCTTCATTTTCTATAATACCGTATGCATCTTCTTTTATTTAAATTTTATTTTAAATCCAATTTTCTTCAAACTTGAGTCTTTTTTATCTACGAATCGGACTCTTTGTATCGGCAATCACCTTTTCTGTAAAACATAAAAAGAAATATCAAATTTTTAATAAATAAAATAAATTAAATATAATTTTTTGCTTTAAATGACTTAAATTAAGTGTTTATCATATCCCCCAACTAGAATTTTGCTCGTCCTCGAGTAAAATAGATATATCAGCATTGTGTACCGACTCGATCTTGAATAAAAAGTTAGGTTACGCATCCCAAAAGGTAGATGATACCTGGTCAGACCATTAAAGAGATACTTCATTGGATTATCAATTTGACCCAATTAGTGGCTGAGTATTAACTAAAAAAATTTTAAGAGCTTTTCTTTCACCAACTCTCCACTTTACTCTTTAAATCCTCTAACTTAATGTGAGAGAGGTTTATTATCTTTTGCAATTTAGTCCCCTTATTATCCACTATTTTTTTAATATTGTCCACCTTTTTACGCGAACCACAATACTTACTTAGGCGAAAGGGCCCGATTACTCAGTAGAAAATCAATATTTTTTTTTTAAATAAATTTTAAAAAGAATTTTTACATATCTCGACCTTTCCACTCAATCTCTCATGAAGCAGATTTTTTATTGAGATCAGTAAGAAGAGGGTTGTAGAATCACTCCTAAAATTTGATCTAGTCTAAACCCTACCATTCATTGAATTTTCTTAATAATTTATTCTTTAGTATCTCTAAAATTATCTTGACCGTTAATCATTCATTGATTAGGATGCCTAATTGACTCTTAATCAAAATAAAATTTGGATACACAAAACTAATTATTTCTGACCATACTCAAAAATTTGATTAATTTTCTTCCCCCCCAACTTAATCTACATTATCCTCAATGGAGTAGGAAAGTAAAGAAAATAAAAGGAGAGAGTGCACCTGGGATAATTTTACTTCGAAAGTTGAAGATAACTTCATTGATTAATAGGCTCTTGTTCTAAATTTCTGTAGCAGCAATAAAGTAAAAAAAATATGAAATCATTGGGTTGCCTTCCAACAAGCACTAAGGTTTACGTCTTCAGCCAAACGTCAAGTTTATTGACAGACTCTTCCATACAGAGCGGTCCTTTATTCTTAAAAAAAAATGAAGATCAGTTAAAACAAAATAAAAAAAATTTGGGTTGCTTCCCAAAAAGTGCTAAGTTTAACGTCTTCAGCCAGACGCTAAAAGAGTGTCTATCCTATTTCTACTCGAATCTTAACATGAGTGTCGGTCCCTCTTTCAGAAATAATATGTCCTAATACAATTTCTTTCCACACCATGAAATAGCTCTTTTCCCAACTTAGGACAAAATTTGTCTCCATACACCGTTTAAGAACTTTGGAAAGATTATGGAGACAATCTTCAAAGGTGGTTCCAAACACAGAAAAATCATCCATAAAAATTTTAAGACATTTGTCCATCATATCCAAAAAATAATCAGTATGCACCGTTGAAATGTAGCGGGTGCATTGCAAAGCCCGAATGGCATACATCGAAAAGTGAAGGTGCCATAGGGGCAAGTGAAGGTAGTCTTTTCTTGGTCATCCGAAAATACAGGTACTTGATTGTACCCTAAATAATCATCAAGAAAACAGAAGAAACTTTGTCCTGCTAACCATTCTAAGATTTGGTCGATGAAGGGCAATGAAAAATGATCTTTTCTAGTAACGGTATTTAGTTTTCTATAATCTATGCATACTCGCCATCCAGATGATATGCGAGTGGGAAGCAGTTCACCTTCTTTATTTTCAACCATAGTAATACCTAATTTCTTAGGTATTACTTGAGTGGGACTGACCCATTTACAATCGGATATGGGGTAGATGATTCCAGCATCTAACCACTTTACCACCTCTTTCTTTACTACTTTACGCATGTTTGGGTTCAATCTCCTCTGCATATCTCGATGGGGTTTGGCATTTGCCTCAAAATGAATATGGTGCTTGCAAATGGAGGGATCAATTCTTTTTAAATCGCAATGGACCAACCGATAGCCTCTTTATGTTCCTTCAGAATACCAACCAATTGTGTTTCCTGATTAGGGGTCAAGTTTGATGCAATGATTATCGGGAGGGTGTCATTGGGTCCTAGAAATACATACTTGAGCATAGCAGGAAAGGGTTTCAATTCTAACGTAGGTAGTGATTCTAAAGATGGGACTATTGGTATACTGGCTAATGTGGGCAATGGCTCATACTTGATTGTCCATGGAGGAGTGGTTTTATCATATGGTGTATCCAACAAGGTGTTAACTTCTTTCATATATCCCTCAAAGTCATACACTCCAAAGTGAGCCAAGCAAGTATCTAAGGGGTCTGGTGCTAGAATTGTGGGTGTTGCATATTCTATAATGTCATCTAGTGTATCTACTTCGAAGCAACTATCCATTGATGGTCCTTAGGAAGCACCAAACACATTCAGTCTCAGTTTCTTATTCTCAAACGATACGTCCATGACTCCTGTCCTACAATTAATGCATGCATTTACCGTAGCTAGGAAGGGTCATCTTAAGATGATGGAAATTTATCTTGGGTTGCCACTTAGTTCCATGTCGAGAATCAGAAAATCAACTGAAAAGTAAAACTCATCTATCTTGACCAAGACATCCTCAAGTATTCCACGTGGTTTCTTAATTGATCTGTCGGCTAACTGCAGTGTGACTGATGTGGGTTTCAATTCTTCGAATCCAAAAAGTTCATACACCGAACTAGGTAAAAGATTCACACTTGCCCCTAAGTCCAGAAGAGCTTTTTCAATGTGATAATCTCCTATAACACAGAAAATGATGGGGGCTCCTGGGCCTTAAGCTTTGGAGGAGTGGCATGCTGGAAGACAGAACTAGCCTGTTCAGTGAGGCATTCTTTTTTTGAAATTTGTGATCTAGATTTACGTTTTTGGATGCACAAATCTTTCAAAAATTTGGCATAAGCAGGGACCTATTTGATTGCGTCTAGAAGGGGAAGATTAATTTGGACTTGCTTAAATAATTTCAACATCTCGTCGAGTCTTCCTCCCTTCTTATCTGCAGGAATAGGGGCTTTCAGGGCATCCAAAAATAGGACTTTAGGCAAATACGATGATTCTGGTGCAGTTGGTTCATTCTCTATTTTAAGGTCCTCCTTGTTCTTGGGTGATTTGGCTTCGGTTAGAGATTTAGGGTCGGTCTCATTGGTTTTACTAGTGCGTTCAATGACCTTCCCACTTCTCAGAGTCATGATTGATTTGGCATGTTCAGAAAAAGCTTCTGAGGTATTAGAGCTCTCAATCACAAATTGCCCTCTTGGGTTGCTCTCGGATTAGCTAGGTAATTTTTTCCTTCCCTCCTACTGAATGCAGTTGCTAGTTGATCTATTTGGGTCTCTAGCTTAGCAATGGATTGTGTGTGGGAGTTAAGGATCTGAGTGTTGACTTCTAATCGTTCTAGTGCTTTCAGAATTTTTTTCTCAAAAGCTGAGCTGTGACCAGTAGTAGACGGTTGAGGAGCATTTTGAAATTGATGGTATGGTCCATGCCTATATGTTAGGTCCTGATATTGAGGTCGAGGTGCGGCAGGGCCAACCACTGGTTGTGGTCTCTAGGAAAAATTTGGATGGTTTCTCCAGCCGGGGTTATAAGTGCTCGAATATGGATCGTTTCCTGGTCTGCGAGCTTGTTGGACTTGAGCTTGCTGAACCTGCTCGTGCACAAACTCAGAAAATTGAGGTGCGGCTGGGCATTCACTAACAAAATGGTTCGGACTTGCACACAATGCACAAACTTCTTGGATTGGGTTAGGTGGAATCGGGGATTGTCCAGTATTTAGAAGACAGACTAATTTTTGGGACAATTCATTTATCTTACTGTGGATATCTATGATGTTTCCAATCTGATAAATTCCACTTCTTTTTTGTTGAAGCATGGGTTGTTCTCTAGAGATGGCAGACATATGATGTAGAGAATTCTCACTAAGTGTTTCAAAGAGCTGCCAGGCTTCATCCTCACTCTTTAGCATGAATGTCCCACCGCATGATGCATCAACCATTTGTCGGTGTTTCTCCAATAGATCATCATAAAAATACCGATAAAGTTGCCATTTAGGGACAGCATGGTGTGGATATTTACGAATGAGGTCCCTTAACCTTTTCCATGTCTCATGAAAAAGTTCACCCTCCAATTGGAAAAAACTAGTGATAGCTTTTCTAATTTGATTTATTTTTTCGATTGGAAAGTATTTCTTGAGAAATTCTCTCTGAAGATGATCCCAAGTTGAAATGGTTATAGAGTCTAAGAAATTTAACCAATGCTTGGCTTTGTCCTTAAGTGAAAAAGGGAACAATTTCAACCTAAGGGCATCATCAGAGAAATTTTGGATTTTTACTGTGGAACAAATTTCAAGAAATTCATCCAAGTGTTTGTATGGGTCCTCGTTACTAAGTCCATAGAATGATGGCAACATTTGAATAATGCTAGACTTAATCTCATATTGGGTAGCTTCTACTGGAGGTGCTTGAATGCATGGAGAGTAGGTATACGAGGATGGAGTGAAATATTCTCTCAATGAGCGTGGAGGATTAGCCTCACTAGGTGCAGCCATATTTCTAACTCGGATAGTCCTAAGAGTCTTTTCTAATTCTTCGTCTAATGGTTGCAAGTCGGGTTTTAGTGATCGTCGACCTAACATGCAACTAAAAGGTCTATGTAGGACTATCCTAGTCTGTTAAGGATTATTATTTTTTTTTTATTAAGAGGAGAAGAGAAGAGAAGAGAGAAAAGAGTTCTAAAGAAGAGATCCTAAGAAGTCCTAAAACTAATAGAAGAATTAGCTGTAGTTAGATTTTAATTACAATCAAGTTAGCACACAGTGGACTCTCTATCCTAAAGTTACCCTAGTTCTAGACAGCTCCTAACTGTAGTTAGCCTTCAAGCCCTCCAAGTCGAAGCTTGACCAACCAACTGGCCAGATAAGTGTAAGGTCGGTGGGAGTTCCCCCGTTGCTTTCCTTAGACACCAATTAAATTGGTCAGATCAGCGAATGGAACCAATTAAAAACTATCTTCTTTCGAGCCCAGTCATCCCGCAAACCATTTGCCTAGACACCAGTTAGCTGACCAAGTCTAACCTGGTTCAACTCTCAGGGTCACTTGTCCTAATGAGCTCGAAATTCTTAGGGGTCAACGTCTAATTAATTTTAGATTAAGATCTAGGTTATGCAAATGCAAGGGAGTGATTTATGGGCCAAGGAAGGGTGATCAAATCCCCACCTTATCTTAGTTACTGGGTTGCGCCCTTAAAGTTAATTATGGAGATGCAATGCAAAGAAACAAGGTGTCCAATCAAGTTAGAAATTTTTATATTTGAGGTTACGCTATTTTAGTTAAGTGTTATGAAATGTCAGTGATTTTTTTTAATTCAACCGTGCCAAGGTCCCCGACAACGGCATCAAAATTTGATGCGTAGTCATTGATAGCACCAAAAATAACTCTACTCACTACGTAGGTAGGATGAGTCGAGATCGTATCCTCAGGGACTTTGGATTAAGTTGAGATTACAAAATAAAAGAAAGAAGCATTGTTTTGATTTAGAAAATAAATTATCTTAAAATTGATGTAATTAGAAAATAAAAAGCTCGGGAGTTTTGAATTAACTTTGCACTAGCAAAGTTGTATCTCTTTTTTAATTAAATAGATGCGATTAATCTTAAAAAATATATCTATCTTTTCTCGGCACACCCCGTACCCGTAGATCATGGCGTGTCTCCAAAAAGTACTAGGTAAACAACTTTTCTTTTCTCGGCACACCCCGTACCCTTAGATCACGGCGCGTCTCCGAAAAGTAAAAGTTGTTCCTAATATTAATCTAACAGGAAAGCATAAATAAAAGTATATGAAAGAGAGCAAATAAAGAACTCATGACGATTTAAATAAAAAGCATAATCTTTATTGCATATAAAGAAATACAAGAAAGTTTAGAACAATAAACCCACTCTGTGTCGTTACAAAATTTCTTCTCCACTCCCGAGACTGCTAGCCTAGCTGCTCATGAAGTAGTCCCTTTCTCTTTCTCCATGCAAGGCTCTAGAAGAATTTCTGGGCTCCCCCTCCAATGGGAGTACAAAAGCTTTTTTATAGGTATTAGGAGGGAGGAGTTTTACATGATTTTCCGATGTGGGACTAAAGAAAATACTAAGGACTAAAAGATAGATGGATGAGATGGAAAGATCACAAGCAGATAAAGAAAATACAAATTCTTCCTCTTGAAGTATTTCCAAGTATATATTTTTTTCCTTTAATTTTCAGATCCAGCTATCTGTTCGCCACTGTGTCCGCGCGCCCACAATGCCGCACGAACCCGCCATGCCATGCCCGCCGTGCTGCGCCCGCCGTGCCACGCGTCCGCCCGTGCGAGCCTTCCGTTTACACTCCAAATTACAAAAAGAAACTTTTGTTTCTTTAAAATGACGTCTATATCCTTTTTAGGTTCCTTGCATAGTATCTTCATTTTCTATAATACCGTATACATCCTTCTTTTATTTAAATTTTATTTTAAGTCTAATTTTCTTCAAACTTGAGTCTTTTTGATCTACGAATCGGACTCTTTGTATCGGCAATCATCTTTCCTGTAAAATATAAAAAGAAGCATTAAATTCTTAATAAATAAAATAAATTAAATATAATTTTTTACTTTAAATGACTTAAATTAAGTGTTTATCAGACGGCTCGTCATTTAAATGAGTGGTCCCGATCAAGAGCTGATTCAAGTTTTTTTGCTAGAATCGACTCAAGCTGAAGCCAACTCAAACTCAACTATGAGTTGACTCGAGCTTAGCCTCAAACAAAAAATATCAAATTTTTTAAAAAAATTAATACTTAAGATAAGAGACGACTCAAGGAAACACAAATAAGAAAAAATAAGCATGAAATCAAACACGTAGGATTCAAGAAAAGATCAAATTTGAGAGTTTTAAGGGGGGAGAGAGAAAGAGTTAGGAAAAGGCTTAGTTAAAGGGGTCACAAACTCTTAACTCTTTTCTAATTATCATAATAATTTTTTTCTTACTCAAAGGTTTGGTAAAAATACCTGTTAGTTGTCTATCTAAATCAAGTAATACATCATCATTTTGAATATGATCTTTTATAAAATGATGCCTTATTTCATGATCTTTGTATTTAGCTGAGTCATTTTCTTATCTAATTTATTCCATTCTCTTTCAGGTTAGGGTAAAGTAATGCTATCAAGTAATATCGTGAGTGTATGTAAATCATTGATTATGACTTCCTATAAATCATTAATCAAGTACCTAAATAAATATACATATATGTGCTTTCCAATATATGTAAGTGGTGCCATTGAATAAAGGAAAGTGATTTGTGGATTGCCCTTCAGTAAGAGATAAACCTATTTGAATTGTCATTGATCTTTAACTCCTGACGATTAAATCAAAAAGGGGCCAAGTATCAATGTTGCCTAGATGTATATGCAACTACTGCCAATAAACAAAGGAGGATAATTTGTGATTGCCCTTCAGTAAAAGATAAATCAATTTGAGTTTCTCTTGATCTTTAACTTTTGATAGTTGAATCAAAAAGAAGTTGAGTGCCAAGCTATGATACCATGTTATCTAGACGTAGCAATCCAAGAGGACAGAGAGAGGGTAAATTGAGTTTCTTAAAAATTTACAGCAATTAAAGGCATTATTTTTAATTTAAGTATGAGTGTGTACTGTATACAACGGAATTCAATAGGAATAACTAAGAAAAGTAGATTAAAGAAATAAAATCAAGACACAAATACAAGCATACAAAATTTATAGTGGTTCATACCAAACTCAAGACCAATATCCACTTTCCAAGATCCATTACTTAAAAATTCTAACTATAATTGCTCGAGATTATAATTTCATTGCTTTAACTCGAGCTCACAATCAATCTAGTTAATTTTGCTCAGATAGTTAATTAAAATATTTCTCTAAGTCATCCTTAAATTCAGTCAATACACCGTCTAATTACGGACCGGAGATGAGCCTATCTCACAAATTTCAATTTTAAAAAATTTATAAAAAAATAAAATATATAATAAGATTTAGAAAGAAATGAGCTAAAACTCAGGAAATGAAAATCTCGTTGCAGCATAATTGGAAGTTGATAGTAGATGCTCTTTGAAGTATGGATTTTTTTTTTTTTTTTAATAAATGAGAGGGCTGCCAGTGATTGCTATAGATGTTCTGTTGATAGCTCATTCAATTAAGAGTCTTCACTCCTCTCTTTGATTTGAAGGTTGAATGTGCTGTTGGTTGATGGATTCAAGGTTTACTTGAGTGCTAAGCATTCATTCCACTATTCTGCATCACAATTTAATTCCACATCTTAAATACATTTAATTTTGATTGCAAGATGGTGGAAGCCAATATATATATATATATATATATAAACAAAAACAACAACAAAAACAAACACCACGGGGAAACCAGATTTTGACTTTATTTAACCAGATATATGAGATAAAAGAGCAAGCGCTGGGAGAAACTCAAGGGTGGGTGGCTTAGGAAGTAGCACTGGGCTTGGTCAACGAGGTGAAGGTGACCTGGATCCCGAGCGCATCCGTCCCAACCTCCGCGGTGAAGGTATCGTAGCGGAGGAAGAGCTCCACCAGCAGCAGCCGCCCCAGCAGAACCACCAGCTCCTTTCCCGCGCACTGCTTGTTCGACAACGACGGGCTCTCCGTCTCCGGCCCGTTGGACCACACCACGTACTTAAGAAGTTTCTTCCCCTTCTCCCCGACGAACCGGTCCGCCACGAACTCCCCAGCGTTGGCAAACACCCTCTCGTCCCTCGTCGCAAGGGGCTGGTACCCGAAGAGCATCTCCCCCTTCTTCACCTCGTAGGCCGCGTCGTGGCTCTCGATGATCAAGTCCTTCTTGGCCTTGCCGTACTGGAACTTCACGGGCGGGTCCATCCTCAGTGCCTCGTACACCACCGACTTCATCAGCTCCATCTTCTCCACCGCCGCCAGCGTCACCTTCCCGCCCTCCGCCGCCACCGCCGACCGGATCTCCTTGGCCAGCTGGGCGTGGAGATCGGAGTCGGCCTTGGCGAGCCACCGGAGGATCCCTGGGAACATCACCTTCATGCCGCCGTAGCTGTTGAACACGGTGGCGAAGAGGAGGTTGTGGCATGCCTCCTCTCTGGACAGCCCGAGCGTCACGGCGGCGTCGAGCACCGGCTCGGCGGCGGTGCTGAAGTACTTGTAGAGGGCCTTGTAGTCGGACTTGGCGAGGCAAGGGGGCAGGGGGAAGGTGTGGAGGAAGATTTCCTCAAGGATCTTTGGAAGGCCAAGGGACGTGAGGGGGGCGAGCTGGAAGAGGAGCCATTTGACGGCCTTGGTGGGGCCTGTGGTGCCGAGGTTGGAGGCGGAGGGCCGGACGCCGAAGTAGACCTCGCCGATGCACTCGAAGGAGGTGTTGTCGTTGAGCTTGTTGAAGTCGGCCTTGCCGTCGGCATCGATCTGGGCCTCCATGGTTTCGAAGAGGGTGGCGAAGTTGGTGCGGAAGGTCGGGATGACCTGTGACTTGCGGGAGGCCAGGAGGTTGAAGAGGAGCTGCTTGACCTTGGCATGGGTGGGCTCCGAGGGATCGAGGTAGGAGCAGACGCGAAGCCACCGGTGAGGGCGGTGGACGGCATGTAGGTCCCCGTGAAGACGTTCTTCTTCTCGACCTTGGACACGTCGAAGAGGACCTGGAAGCTGTTGGCGTCGAGGACGGCCACGACCTTGGGGGAGGAGGCCATGAAGGGGCCAGGGGGCACGTTGAGGCGGACCACAGTGGACTCGTACTCGTCGACGCGGGACTGGAAGTAACCGTCCTGGCCCTTGGTGTAGTAGAATTCGAGACGGTCCTTTATCGGGGAGATGAAGGGGATGCCGTAGCTCCCGGGGATGCTCTTGATGGGGAGCTTCGACGCTGCTCCCCCCTCCACTGGCTTGGTGGTCTCGACGGCCGGCAGGATCTTAGTAGCCATGGCTAGCTAGCCAGACTTGTTCTCCGGTAGTAGTCGAGTCGAGCTACTGGCTAGGTCGAGCCGATCGAGATCCCTTTCTGTTGTTTCGCTTGGATGTGCTAGTGGAGGAAGCGCTGTATATATGGACGAAGTAGGGGGATGGGAGAAGCGGCACGTGGGCATAGCGTGGCCGGTGGTAGGCGGGGAGAAATCATTGATCGGACCTCACCCAAAGTGGACCATCGATAATGTCATATTTAGGACAAAAACTATGAAATTAAATGCACAATAGTACATGTATATCGTTCAGCAGAAAAAAATATTAAATGTATGATAAGACTTGTGTTAAGAAAAAAAAAAAAAATCAAATGGTCTACGATCCACTGTGGATCATATTTAACCAACAATTGATTGTCGGCAGGCGGAGGTATCCCTCGCTGTGCTAATCAGTGGCCCACCGAATTATTGGTGCGTTGTATAAATTTATTAGTGATCTATACTGATCTGATCCAATTAACAATTTCTCCACCAGGAGCGCTATTTTTTTTAATAGATAAGCAGGGCTCGTCTTCCAGACAGGTCTCTGGAGATGTGCATGCGCTTGCTACAAAATGCTGTCATGTCAAGTTTATGGATGCAGCGGAGGGGACGTCCCTTTTGTTTACCACGTAACATTGTGAGCGAACAAGGGCTGAAGTTGTTGGGGTTTCGCTTGTTTATCATGCATGATAGGTCGGCTTGTGGGGTGACCATTGGAATCATAGCTACTCTTATTATCTGCCTCAAAGGAGAGAAATTGTATACTACCCCACGTGCACCGCGTTTCTCTCCTGTAAATAATTATTTCTAAATGACAGGCCGGCCTGTCGAGTGATCGTTCCCATCTCTAGGCCCACACCTTGAAAATAATAAACTAGTAATAGTTTGGAAGCTACAAATGCTGCCATCTACTCTTTCCTGACATGATGAAAAATCTCTCTGTTTTTTCTTTTTTTATGAAAAAAAACTTATCTTTTCATGCCCAGCTCTAATTCCAACTCCTGAAAATATATAATGAAATAGTGATACTCTACAAACTACAAACGCTATCTTCTAGCCTGACCTCGTAGGGCGAGAATCAATATTTAAAATTTAAATTCAAATTCCCTTCCATATCTACTTGAAATTCAAATCCCCTCCACACGATCAAAACTTTTCATGCCTCACTGAACAAACCTACAATCTCCCCTCGTGTGCGCACACCATGAAATAAGGATCTGCCCATCTTGCAGCTCACTCTTATCTCTTTTTACTCTTCTATACATCCTCTTAAATTAAAAAATTTGCCGCTTGTGAATTCTACTTAATTGTTGTATCTTGATCATATAGCAATCTGCATGTCAGCATGGGAAATTGTCATGAAATTGTGAACACCCAGCATCATATAGGTTTGATGTGCTCTATTGGAGTACTTCAATGTAAATTTGCTCTTTAAATTATTATTACATTAGTTTTTCTATTATCTTGCTAATGAAGTATTGACATTGGATGTGTTGCTACGAGGCTCAAAATCAGAATAAAAGGGGATCAGATGAAAATAGATTGGAGTAGCCGCAGCGATCTGGCCCAAATCTTCTTTAAGTGGATCTACAAAACAAGTCAAGAAATCGGGTGGGGATTCTCCGGTTCTTGAACCTTCGATGCTTAAGTCAGTTCGAGCCTCGAGAACAGATGGTGAAAAAAAATAGTAGAGCACAAGGAGAGGGTGAAACTAGAGAGGAATAGACAGGAACTAGAGCCCTTATTTGAGGACTCATAGGGTTCTCTGTCGGCTGAGTTTCTCCTAGTTCTAGAAAATATAAACTTACCGATGAAAGATCCCTGATCCTCTATTTATAGAAGGGATGAGGAGGCCACTACAAAATTTATTAGACTGTTAGAAAAATTTGTTAGATGGTTAGAGAGCCATCTGTAAGTGAGCTAATATACAACTATACGTATTAGCTAAGCATGAGGTCATATTGACTGTATTTGTCAACTGTACATAAAATCGTAGCCAGCTATAGCTTAGTTATAAAGATTGTGACGGACTTTCACGGATGACTGAGGCTGTTAATATAATAGGTCATCTCGATAAAATATCGAGATGAAATAAAGGAGTTCGGTCATTATTAGCTGAGACATCGTCTCAAATATATAGGATATCGGGGTATCTCCATTCAGGTTGGTAAAAGACCGACCTAAATATCTACTCATCGGTAAGTTGATACACTGTAATTTGGTGAGATAGATAATTCTTTGATCTCATATGGTAATGCCACGTGACTTGAGGTCGATTTAGTGCACCAATATTTTGCCCCCCACTTTTTATGTCGAAGATGATAATTTTTAGATTGGACTAGGAAGTAAAAGTATCTGCGGATCTACCTCTATCTTTTGGGGCTTAGTTTCAATTTGAGATCAAGATTTAAAAATTATATTTTTTACTGATCAGGAGATTTTATTTCTATCTTTTTCCTTAGCAGATCGAGACTTTATCGATTAGAAGATTTTATCTCCATGCTTCATTTTTTGATCCAATTTTCATCGATCAGGAGATCTTGTCTTCGTACTTCATTTTTTTATTCGATTTTTATCATCAAAAATTTTATCTCTATACCTCACTTTTTGGATCCGATTTTTATCAATCAGAAGATCTTATCTTCATACTTTTCTTTTTATCTAATTTTTATCGATCAGAAATCTTATCTCCATACTTCACTTTTTGATCCAATTTTTATCGGTCAGAAGATGTATCTCCATACTTCACTTTTTGATTTGATTTTTACCGATCAGGAGATCTTATCTCCATACTTTATTTTTTTGTCGATTTTTACCGATCAGAAGATCTTATCTCCATACTTACTTTTTGGTCTGATTTTTATCAAACTAGCCAGAAGATCTTATCTCCATACTTCACTTTTTGGTCTAATTTTTATCGACCAAAAGATCTTTTTCCATATTTTACTTTTTGGTCTGATTTTTATCGATCATGAGATTTTATCTCCATATTTGTCCTTACGGAGCTTGATGGTGTTTCCGCCGTCTGGAATAAATACGTCGTGCTTTGGTAATATCAAAATTTATTGCTTGGATCACGAAGAGATCTAATCTTTTCAGAAAATGATTCGCCATATCCTTCCACCATCGTTACTTGAATAGGTGATTTGAAAATATCAAATAAAAGTGTGCCATTTGTCGGCACTTGATTAATCGATCAGTTGACTTATGGATCAATCTGATATGGCCAAATCTGGGGAGGAGTGTGCCAAACCATTGTCTGACAAAATCATTGGATTAATGCCAAATATCATAAACTGGCCATAAAGCCAGTTCATCTGAGCCGTTAATCTGCCTATAGAAGGGATTTTGCCCCCCAACAACTGTTCATATCTACCATTGTCTTGTGGAGGTGTTGCCGAATTATTCTCAGAAGCTTTTCTATGTGAACGCTATTGGAATCAGTGAGAAGCTTGCCGGAGAGGGAGAAGGACTTGTTCTTTATCTTTTGGGAGGATTTCATCTATTTCCTTTAGGTACCGACCTTTCTCTCATTTATTTTCTTTTAGCCATAGAGTAGCCTTCCTTCCTTTTTTGTTCTTCTCATTTTTTTTTCATTTTCTTTTAGAGAACCTTTTTTGAAAATTATGTCTAAGAGAAGTAGGAAGAGGAAGGAGACTGTAAATGACCTACAGATTAGGTCATCCCAACCCTTATTAATTTTTGAATTAGAAAATCCTCCTCAGAATAACCCTGAAATTGATCTCGCAGATGAGGGGAGTCCAGATCATGGTGCAGAATCTCCTATACATGGTCTTATGGACTACTTTGGCCCAAAAATAGAGATAGCTATTTTGATTGAGGAAAACCTAACAACCCTTAAGAGAAATACGACATACACGACGAATATGAAATATGGTGTCGAATCTGGAAGGTCAGGTTTTTGAATCTCCCGAAGATTGTATAGCCTTCTATGATGAAGTCCTCTGGTCTGGACTTTAGTTTTCATTGCATCCCTTCTTCTGCAATATTTTTTATTTTTATAGGATTCATCCTACTCAGATAACCCCAAATGCAATTAGGATAATCATAGTATTCATAAAATATACAGCCTCTAAGGTATAGAACTTAGGATCTCTCTATTTAGGTCTTTAGTTATTTTGAAAAGCACCTAAGTGAGAAGGGCTGGTGGTACTTCTCACTAGAAAAAATTATAAATTTAGACCTAGCATGCCTTTTTCCATTAATGACTAGAAAGGTCATTTTTTCTTTATCCGAGCTCCTATCCCTTGGGATTTTAAGACTTCTTGGGGGCGTCTGGTCACCAAGCATAATTTCAATACTAAAGTTCTCCCCAAGGATGAGGTGGCCCATTCGGCTTTGATAACCATCAAGGTGCCCAAGCTTTCCAAACTTGTTGATGATCAAACATTCTTTAATACCAGTATCAATTTTCTCCTCTTTTGTATCATCATATTTTTTTCTAAATGTACAATCTTTCGATGCAAAAATGAGGTTTGATCCAAATAGATTGGAGGAAAGGAAGAGGAAGGATCAACCAAGGCCATCCGTCGTTGCTCCTGCATCGAAGAGGATCAAAGAGGTGGAGCCTTCTCCTATCCGAGCATCATCCCGATCCACATCTGCCACTCCTTCCCCCGCCACTTTGGGGAGAAGTGATGCTTCTTAGGGTCCATAGAGTACTCTCCAAGCTCCATCAATTGAGACTCCACCTCGCTATCCAACCGATGTGAGGAACAAAAATGATTCCCGACCTGCACCCCCTCCCAAGGAGATAGGTCATAAGCTGACTACAATCGTTGTAGCCCCATCGACCACAACTGAGGGAGATAACGTGATGTGGATGTCTCTCTTGGAGCAACCTCGATTAGGTCGTGATCTCCTTGACTCAGTGATGCCAACAGTTGATCCAGAGGCATCCCGAAAGAACAAACTAGAGGAGGTTGCAAACCACGATTTTGAGGATCTCATGCATGTAAGTTTCTCTTCCTCTTTTTTTTTTACTCTAGTACATGACCGATCTAAACTTCTGCCTTGCAGGTTGCTGTCCATTTCAAGATCATGTATGAGAATATGGTCTACTTACTGAAAAATAAAGAGGTTATAGATGTCAATTTAATAATCCTTCAAGAAGAAAAGGACTCAGAGTTCAGCTCGAAGAGAAGCTGAAATCACTGAAGGAGAAGAACTAAAATCTCTTAGACCTTTAGCGAAAAATTAATGAATAAGAGATGAAGATTTTGACCTACATATCCAGACCGAGAAGATCAAGGTGTGGAGCCGAGGCTTCGAGAGGCAACTAAGGCCAACAAAATTCATGAGAAAGCCATAGAGGCCTTAAAAAATAGGTTAAATAAGAGCAGGAGAAGACAACAAAAGCGATGGAACTGTATTGGGCCTCTGAAGAGTTCGAAGAGGAGGTTAGTGAGAGCTCGAGGAGGCATATGACTACGGGTTCTATCAGTGCCTTAATTTGGTTAAGAAATTATATCCCGAAGTCGATATCTCCAAGGTTACTCCAAAATTGGCCATCGAAATGGGTATAAAGGGAGAACCTGAGCTATCCACTGAAGCAACTAAGGAACCGACCAAGGAGTCAGATCGGGAGCTGACTGAGGTGAAGATAACTGAGGCCATTACTGCAGAACCAATAACTACAGTACGTCCAGTTGTAACTGAAATCCCCAATGCTACCAAGGAGCCGAAGTCTGTTACAGTTGCAGAACCCATTGCTTTCAAAGAGCCTGCTGCTACTGTTGAGACTACTAAAGAGTTGGAGCAAATCAAAGAAGGATCAACTAAGAAGAACTCCAATGCTCTGGTAGTTATCATATAATCTTTTTCTATTTGAAGTGTATTGACCCAACTGTGGGTCTTTTCCCTTGTATTTTCTTTTTAAGTCAATGAAAGAAATACTTTTTGTAATGTGTAGTGTTCACTTGTATATATTTCTGCTATTTTAGCAAGTTTCATAGTCTTTCAAGATAAAACAACAGTATATATCATAGTTCAACAAAACTTAGAAAATTCACAATTTTAACTTTACTAGTCAATAACTGAATGGTCAAGGTTCAGACGTATCTTTATCCGACGGATTGGATTTTCAATGTAATAAGATCCAAGATCTGCAAATTATCAATAAGACTCCAAGATAGTGTTGATTCAGAGATCGATATAAGATAATCTTAATCCAAAGATCGATATTAGATAATATTAATCTGGAGATCGATTTTTTAGTAGTAATTTCAAAATAACCTCAATCCATAGGTCGTATTTGATAGAGCTTCAGGATAACCTCAACTTGTAGATCGATATTTTAATAGAATTTCAAGATAGCTTCGATCCTTAGATCGGATATGAAGATCTTATCTCCATATATGTCTTTTTGGACTCCACCAATTTGAAGATTGAATTTGATGAGATCTTATCTTCATTTATGCCTTCGGGGCTCTACCAATCCAGAGACTGGATTTGTGAAGATCTCATCTCCATTTGTGCCTTTCGGGCTCTACCAATTCACAGATTGGATTTGGAGAGATATTATCTTATTTATGTCCTTCAAAGCTCAATCAATTAGAAGATTGAATTTTAAAAGATCTTATCTTCATTTGTGCCTCTTGGGGCTCTACCAATTCGAAGATTGAATTTGGAATGTGCCCTTCGGGGCCTCATCAATCCAGAGATCAGATTTTGATAAATAAAATGACATGATATGCAAAAATAAGCTCATTGGAGTATTTTTATTGATAATATTTTTGAGATTTTTAGAATTTCAAATATGAGGAATAACAAATCCATTCAGATTTTTAATTTTATAAGCCTCTGGACGAATAACATCAGTGATTCGATAAGATCCTTCCCAATTCGGAGTAAGTTTGCTTTGTTCTATAGGCTTAGAATGAGATCACCTTTCTAAAATGACCTCAATTTTATCTGAGTTTGTAATACTTGGCAATTCTTTGTTTATAGACTGTCATTCTAATGTGGGCTTACTTTTTTGTTTCTTCAAGAAGATTTAGATCGGTTCTCGGTCGATTAAAATTTATTGCTTTATAAAAATTTTTGACTCATCAGATGATAGGTCGATTTTAACTGAAATCACAGCTTCGGCCCCATAAGTTTAAAAGAAGTTTTCCATGTCAGAATCTGATATGTGGTTCTATAGGCCCATAGAATACTAGAAAGTTTTTCGGCCCATAAACCTTTGGCTTCAGTAAGCCTTATCTTTAAACCTTGAAGAATAGTTCTATTTGTGACCTCAGCTTCACCATTTGACTATGGATGTCCAATAGAAGTGAACCGATGATCAATATGAAGCTTGAAATAGAATTCTCTGAATTTGGGTTGTCGAATTATCATCCATTATCAGTGATGATTATCCCAAATCAGCATATTATAGATTTTCAGATGAAATCTTGCATCTTCTTTTTAGTTATCTGGACTAAAGGTGCTGCTTCCACCCACTTTGTGAAGTAGTCAATAGCTACTACTAGAAACTTTCTTTGACCTGCTGCCATCGAAAAAAGTCTCAGTATATCTATTCTCTAAATTGCAAAGGGGCAAGGGGCAGTAATAGAAATGAGCTCGACAGCGGGTTGATATTGAATATTAGCATATCTTTTGACATTGGTCACATTTATTGATAAGATCAGCTACATCCTTTTGGATAGTTGGCCAGTAATAGTCTTATCAAATTACTTTATAAGTAATGATTTGCCCTCCAGATAATTTCTGCATATTCCTTCATGCACTTCTCAAAGTACATAATCAGCTTCGGATGGTGTTAAGCATCAAAATAAATGGAGCAATAAGACTTTTTTATAATTGATCTCCTTGGAGAACATACCAGAAAACTTATCTTTTAATGCTTTTGGCTTTGACAGGATCATCGGATAGAATTTTCTTAGATATATAATCTGTGAGAAGATCCATCCAGCTCGGTTCTTTACCGATCTAAAAAATATAAAGTACTTCAACATTGGGTTTATTCAATTGTTCAATCAGAACCATCTGATTCAGTTCAGAAAAGCTCAACATGGCGAGATGTGATAAGGTGTCAGCCTGGGTATTTTCTGATCTCGATGCTTCAAGCTCCTCAAAGTTTTGGATAACTCCCTTATGTTTTGCAAGTAACAAGCCATCGTGGAGTCCTTAGCTTCAAATTGATCTCGAACTTATCTGATGATAAGCTATGAGTTGATAAAAATCTTTAGCTTTTTGACTCCAAGCTCTTTCGCCATCTTTAGGCTCACAATTAAAGCTTTATATTCATCACCATTATTGAAAGTATTGAAATTGAACATTAGGGCTTGCTCGATCATAGACCCTTCAGGACTCGTCAAAATTAGATGAGCACCATTTTTTTGAAGATTTGAGGCTCCATCCACATGTAGGATCCAGAATGAATCATTTTCAGAGCCTTCTAGAATTAATCCATCATCAGGAATAGTACATTCTAGGGGTGGCAGTCAGGTTGGATCGGATCATAAATGGATCGGATTAATGCAGGTTGAGTCAGAAAATCATCAATCCAAATGACCTGTTTATTAAACAAGTCAAAAATTCAAATTGAACCCGATCTGTTTATTAAACAGATAATTCAATCCGATCCATTTAATATTTATTAAATAGATCAAATTAGGTTAAATGGGTTAAACAGGTTAAACGATTAAATAGATTAAATAGATTGGATTAAATAGATTGAAAATAGGTTAAACAGGTTAAACAGATCTTAAATGGGTTAAACAGGTTAAATAGGTTGGGTTAAATAGGTCAGAAATAAATAGGTTAAATAGACTATCTAACTCAATCTAACCTGAATATTAAATAGGTTAAATGGGTTAAACGGATCAGATATCTAAAATCTAAATATGATCAATTATTAAATGGTTAAATGAGTCAATCCGTTTATGATCCAAATCTATTTAGCCAAAACCCAAACCTATTTATGATCGATCGAACACGGGTCGGGTTAGTGGGTTGGGTCATATTTTGCCAGCCCCAGTATATTCCATGATAAAATCAGCTAGCGCCTGATCTTTGATGACTGTTCGAGGTCGGTACTGAATATCAAATTCACTAAGTTCAATAGTCCATGTGACAATCCAACCTGAAGTGTCAACTCTCTGTAATACTGACTTGAGTGGCTGATCACAAACACTATAACTATGTGGGCTTGAAAGTATGATCGAAGCCCTCTGGCCGATGTGATCAGAGCATATATCATCTTTTCTATTTTTTTATATCAGGTATCAACATCCCTCAATAATTTGCTTGTATAATAGATAGACTTTTGAATACCCATTTCTTTTCGGATAAGAATCGAGCTGGCTGCATTTGGTGAGACTAATATATACATATATAACTCCTCACCCTCACTGATTTTGAAAGGAGGGAGGATGTCACAAATCCGATGTCATGCACGTAGAAATTTTGGTATGCAGATTTTTAATGTTTAAAAATAAAAATGCAGCAGAATTGAAATCAGATATAGATCAAACTATTTAATCTATGTAGCATGCATGTAGTTGATCTAATCTACTCCTAACACAAAATTGATACATGCTTGTAATGCTGAAATTAAATTAGATTTTATCTAAGGATAAAATTAAGATCAGATCTCGATACTTTTACGCGAGTAGCAATCCACTATAATTGATGATCTGAATAATCTGATGAGGTATTTGACGAGCGCACATATATCCGACCTTTAAGGTATCCATATGAAGTGCTTTGTCCAATCAGAGACTCCGTCTTCATCAAGGTGCTAGCTCTCTTGTAGAAGACTCCTTTTGATGGCTGAAATGATGCCTTCTTCAGATCTCTCAGACTCCTCCAAAGATGAAGAAGATTATTTAGGAGAATGAAGAGGTAAAAAGACACACTCGAGAACACTTTCTCTCTTCCTAAACCTCAACGCCAAAACCCTAGACCCTAGGATTTCCTGGATGCTAAGAGGAGGCCGCCCACTTAAAGAACTCACGCCCCATATTTTTCACGCTAAGAAATAATATCCACGGGAAAGATATCAGATGTGTTGCCCAAAATCAATCCCTTTTTAAGGTAGACGTCCCAAAGTGTTTGGATGAAACCAAACTCTATAATAGATAGGGATTAGGGCTTATCTTGTTACAACTTGAATTCAAAATAATTTTAAATTCAAATCAAACTTGATTTCTATCCATATTTAAGCATAGAATAAAGTGGGGCGAGAACCTTTATTGGCATGAAAAATTCATCATGCAAATCCCATATTTGCATGAGAAAAGTCGACGTCCAAAGAAGGGTGGCGCAAGGGAGGAAGAGTCCATTCTTATCCGGACTCTAGATTTTCTTATTTGATTCCTAACCAAATCACATCTGGTTAGGCCCAAATAAATAAATAAATCTAATCCAATTAAGCACCTAATTACCTTAATCAAATCTTAGTCAAATCAAGATTTAATTGATTTCAAGTCCTGATCAAATAGGAACTAATCTCCCTTGCAATCGGGCTAAACCCAATTCAAATCAAACTGAATCCTATCTAATTAGACTTAATCTGAACCTTATTGCTCAATCAAATTGAGCCAATTAGTAATCTAATTACTAATTAATCTTTTAATAATTTATTAATTTTTAATTAATTATATTATTATAATTTTTGCAAAGGATTAATCACCAACCAAATTGATGATTTTATCCATCAACGATTCATAATCATTAATTAGCCATCTGATCAGATAAGAAGCTCTTTTGTGCATAACTCCATAAGTTCTATTCTGTCTAGTAATAAAATATATTATGATCTCTATCATAATATCATCAAAAAATTTTCGATGGATTGAAATAATTTCAATTCTACCCTTCGAGGATCATCGATCATCAAGACGACGCTCGATGAATCTCACAATCCATCAATGACACCTAGCAGTATGTAATGGTGACCCAACAGAATAAAAGTATTGAACCTCAAGATGCAGTTACTGTATAGTCTGATTCTTCTATCGTGAGTCCCAATAGGACACGGGTTAAGAATAACTCATCAAATCCGTTCATCCGTCATATGTCAAATTCAATTGACTCGAGTCCATGTGAAACTTTATAAAAAAATTTTCCATCATTCACCTACCATAGCCATATATTTTAAAACTCAATCTTAAAAACTGTATAGGACCTTTTCTTGTCTATCAGAGTTGACAGATCCTATATTGGTGCACACCTATTCTTACAATGGACCTACTACAGCCAACATACATCGTAAGATTCTGAATGGTTGGATAACCAAGTGATTATGCGATCAAACTACAGCAATCTCACTGTGAATAGTCGAGGCACCTTAGGTCAAAGAACCATTTACACCACAACAGCTATGAGTAAGTCACTAACAAGTAGGTAGCCATCCTAGTGACTTCTCATATTGGTCATTCTTAGTACTAATATTTTTTAACAACCATTTGCACTCTCGCTCTAGTGTTCCTATACTGCAGACTCAAGACTCATCTGTCCGAAGAAAGTGACCTGTGCACCAGTCTATCTGGATCAATCATCATCCCTATGATGATCCTATGATCGAAAGTAATTTAAGAATTAACTACTAATGATATGTGCCTCAAATTCTCAATTCTTTGAGAATATGTATCATCATCCATTAATTCTACGGATGATTCATGAACACAATAAAAATATACATAATATGAATGAAAAAGTAACCTAAATTATATTAATTTCAAAATTTAATTACAAAATTATACTCAAAAAATATACATATGTCAGCCAATTTGGCTTCTAGAGCACAAATCTAACAAACTCTCACTTGATTTAAAGCCAATTAGCCACAAATCTAAGCCTCATTTTTTCAAAGTGAGCTTCAGTCTTCTATTAGCTCAGCATCTTGGTCAGCGAATCAGTCACGTTCTCAGTGGAGTCGACTCTCTGCACCTCGATGAACTTCTTTTCGAAGTATTCACGAATCAAGTGAAACCATCGCTCGATGTGTTTGGACTTCTGATGAGACTTTGATTTTTTAGCGAGCACTATAGCACCATTGTTGTCGTAGAAGAATAGAACGGCATTCGATGGCATCACATCCAACTCCATAACAAATTTTTTGAACAAAAATCCTTCCTTAGCAGCCTCCAACGCGGTGATGTACTCTACCTCCATAATGAAATCTGTAATGATTAGTTGTTTGAAACTGTTTCAGCTAACCACTCCAATATTACACATAAATACAAAATCTGATGTAGACTTTCTATTATCAATGTCAGACATAAAGTCTATGTCTGTGTATCCCTATACCCGCAAGTCTCCACCTCCAAAGATCTAAAAGAGATCCTTAATCCTTCTCAAGTACTTAAGAATATTCTTCACAGTAATCCAATGCTTCTCATCTGGATTCAACTGATATCTGTTTGTGATACTTACAGCAAGAGCAATATCAAGTCGTGTACATAGTATAGCGTACATGAGAGTCTATGTAGCAGAAGCATAAGGGATCTTACTCATACACTGTATCTTCTCAAGTATGCTGGAGCACATCTTCTTGAAGAGATGAATTCTATACCTGAAGGGTAGCAGACCCCTCTTAAAATTCTTCATGCTGAATGGCTTCAGCATTTTTTCTATGTACAGTTGCTGTGACAAATCTAGCATCCTTTCAGGTCTATTGATTTATGTCACAAATTGACATAAAAAGTATCAATTAATATCTAAATTATCTAACTTTATTAAAAAATTGATACTTGTTATTATATTTTGCAGAAGAAGAGGTCATCAATAGAAAGAACAAGGAAAGAAGATTCCAACGGTGCAAATTTTATGCAAAACGGAGTTAAATTGACCCAGGAATTGAAGAATGAAGAAAGAAGACTCAATTGGGTCAAACCCGAGTCAAATCAGGTCAAAATTGGTCAAAAATCAACTGATTTGGTGATCTGGTTAGCCGCCTGGTCCACAGCAACAGGTGCCTGGACCATGGACCCATCGGCGCACCATAAACCAGCCAATCAGCGAGTCTCGACTCATCGCAACGCATCGCGAGCCCGATCCACGCGCGCGGTCCAGGGCTCATGAGGAGAGAGAAGAAGGTCCGAAGGGCAACCTGGTAACTTCACATCACTCGATGGTCCGATCTTCTCTGATCAAGATCCAACGCTCCATATTTTTGCGCCATCGGATGGCCACCATCGCAGCCGGTCAAGATCCAACCGTAATCAAGGCAATTGCAAGAATCAATAAACACTAGGACAACACGGGATCCTTCTGCAGCGTGATCCAACGGATGAAATCTTCCAGCACCTTGATCGGACGGTCCGCGACGCATCCGACCTGATCCCATCTCTGCAGCGCGATCCAACGGCAGCGCTTCACCCAGATCGTGATCCGACGGCCCAGAATCGCTTCCGGCTTGATTTATTAGATGAATTGGGTCCTTTAGATGAAGATCGGACGGCTGAAATAATTTTTAGGATTTCTTGATGGATTTAAGTACTTTTTGAGCGAGATTTGAGCCTCTAAACCCCCCTAACAGCCTTCTAAAATCTCTTAGTCCCACATCTAAAGTTTTGAAAATCTCATAACCCCCAAATGCCTATAAAAAGCCCCCAAAGGCCCTTGTTTTAATGATTATTGCCTTCCGATCAAGCTTGTAACCCTAGATAGTGGGGTTTTTAGCTTTCTTCTCAAGCCTCGAGCTTTGAGATTTTTGTAATAAATTTTTTTTATAAAATCTTATTTTTATGCAATTTTATCTCTTTACATTATGCAATTTATTTTTCTTGCAATTAGGATAGTTTAATTTATGCAATTTAATTTTATGCAATTAGGTTAGTTTAAATTATGCAGTTTAAATTTATGCAATTAGGATAGTTTAATTTATGAAATTAGGGTAGTTTATTTTTCTGCATTTAAATTTTGCAAGTAGATTTAGATCATGTCTAGCTAAGCATCCCTTCTAGGGTTTGCGATGAAGCTAGATCATGAGTAGGGATTTTACATAGGGTTCTTTCTTTTTCTTAGGGTTTCTTTTTCTTCCTCTTTTGCCAAGAATTTTTGATGAACTATAGTTGGGTCAGAGTCCCTTCATAGTTCATGCTTGATTCAGTGCATAGGAGGAGAAAACCCTAAGGGATCCTAGTTACTACTCCCCTGTAAAGAATCTTGATGGGTTATCGATGGGCCTTAGTCCCTTCATAATCTATGCTTGGGAAAGACAAGAGGAGTAGTCGTTAGGATCAATAAGAAAAATTCTAGGTAGAATTCCCTAATCTAGATCTAGTGGATTCAAAAATCCTAGATCCTTAGTCTTATTGTCTTTAGCAAACAACTTTCGATTTTTGATTTTCGTTAAAGCTCGCTTGAGCATAGATTTGAAAATCATTTTTAAACCAAGTCTCTGTGGGATCGACCCATACTCGCTGGTCGTGCTACTCTGCACACTGTGCGCTTGCCGTTTTATTTACAAATTTTAAGATTTGCACATCATCTATCTTTATAGACTTTTATTCTTAAAATATAGGATACTTCTCCAAGATCTTTCATGAAGAACTCTTTGGACAATCATATTTTTACAAAAGTCAACATAAAAATATCATTTCCAATCAAGAGGATGTCGTCCACATACGAAAAATATAACAGCGCTCTCACTGATCTTCTTAAACACGCATGGTTCCTCCTCATTCTTGATGAAACCAAATGATTTGATTGCATCATTAAAATGAGTATTCTAACTTCGAGATGCTTATTTTAGTCCATAAATAGATCTTTGCAGCTTGCAGACCTTGTGATGTCCATTACTGGACGTGAAACCCAAAGGCTGCTCCATATAGATATCTTTCTTAAGATATCCATTTAGGAAGACAGTTTTCACATCCATGTATCAAATTTCATAGTTATGAGCTGCTGCAATAGCAAGCAGTATTCGAATGGACTTCAGCATGGCTACTGATGAGAAGATCTCTTAATAGTCAATACCTTCGCACTGACTATAACTTTTAGCCACAAGCCTCACTTTAAAGGTCTTCACCTTTCCATCCAAACCAATCTTTCTCTTAAAGATCCATTAAAATCCAATAGGAACTATTTCTGTTGGTGGATCTACTAAAGTCCAGACCTGATTGGTATGCATTGAGTCAATCTTTGACCTCATCACTTCTAATCATTTCTCGAAGTCGATATCTGACATCACCTCGTCATAGATTTTAGGATCATCAACATAATCTATGTCACTCATGAGAAATATTTTCTCTACATCCTCTTCCAGTATATCCATGTATCTTTCTGGAAGATGTGTGATCCTACAGAATATACGAGGTGGAATGGGTTCCTTAAGTTCTATGGCTCGTTGCTCTTCAGAGACCCTCTCTTCGAATTAAATTTTTCTCCCACTGCTTCCATCCTGGATAATTTTTTTTTTAAAAAAATTGGTATATTGGCTCACAATCACATTGTGATCCTCTAAAAAATAAAAATAATATCCCAAAGACTCTTTTAGATATCCTATAAAATGAGCTTTCATAGACCTAGCCTCTAACTTGTCCGTCTGTTGCCGTTTGATATAGGCTGGATATCTTCAAATTCTGAGATAACCAAAATTTAGCTTCTTATCATGCCATATCTCATATAGAGTTGTAGGAATGGATTTAAAGGAAACCCTATTGATTAAGTAATTGGCAGTCATTAAGATATATCCCCAAAGAAATAAAAGGAGGTCAATGAAGTTCATCATGGATCAGACCATATCTACTAGGATCTGATTTCTTTATTCTGAAATCTTATTGAGCTGAGGCATTTCAGATTGAGTCCATTAAGAGACTATGCCATTTTCTTTGAGGTAACCGAAAAATTCTTCACTCAGGTATTCTCTTTCTCGATTTGATCAAAGTACCTTAAGTAATTTTTTGATTTGCTTCTCTACCTCATATCTGAATTTTTTGAACCTTTTAAAGACTTCAGATTTGTATCTCATAAAAAATACGTACCTATACTGAGAAAAATTATTGATAAAAGTGATAAAGTAGAGATAGCCTCCTCTGACCGACACATCAAATAGGCCGCACATATCACTATGTACCAGAGCCAGTACCTCAGTGGTTCTTTCTCCATATCCTATAAAGAATAGCTTAATCATTTTTTCTTGAAGATAGGACTCACAGACTGAAATTGACTCATCCGAGAATGAGTCTAAAAGACCGTCTTTAATCAGTCTGTCAATCCTTTCTTCTCCAAATAACCTAGCTTAAGGTGCCACATGTACTTTATATTAACCTCATCTCTGGATCTCTTAGACCCAACGGCACTCACAGCTTGCTTGGATAAATTTACTGACTCATCTGTATCAACGTGCAAATGATAGAGACTGTTGATTAAAGGACTCATGCAACTATTTTATTTTCAAAATAAATGGTGTAATAGTTCTTACTGATACTGATTTCACAATCATCTTGTGCTAAACACAAAACATAAATCAAATTTTTGCTCGCATTAGGCACACAGTAATAGTTCTTTAGTTCTAGACAAAAATCAGATGGTAGTCGAAGAGGATAGATTCCTACGATCATGACAGTAATTTTTGCTCCATTGCCTACACGTAGAGTCTTCTCCCCTAGCCTCAACCTTCTACATTTCTTAAAATCCTGCATTAAAGTATATAAGTGTACTTAGAACCAGAGTCTATTATCCAATTGGTAGTAGAAGAAACTGTTAGGTTAGTCTCCATCATGAGCAGTTCCGACATACTTTCTAAAGGTGTGTCTCTTGAACTCTTCGAGATCTCTATCAGCATTTCTTGATCTAAGACACTACCTAGCTTTTCAGAACATAAAATACCTTTCAAGTCTCCTAGCCAATTTTACAGTTGGAACCTGATATTGGTTGATTAAGATACGAGTTAGTCAATTAAAGGCAGACAATTAACCTACAGAGAGAAGAAGTTTCTAGTTAAATTTTATAATTGATTATTTATTTATTTTAAAAAATTTATTTTAAAAATAAATTTTCTCCCACTAAGTTATTGGAGCTCCTACTATTTCTACGGATCCCAACACTTTTTAGATTAGAAAGCGAAAACCCCTTCACGAGTTAAGGTTCTTAGTGGGTATTGCGGTTCCACTGATTGACACACCATCTCACCTATAGATCTTAGTGAATATATCAACTAATAGATAGACAACTCTTGTCCAATGCTTCTCAAGTAAATTATAGTAGACTTTAGATCTCTAAGTTCTGAGATCCCACTTGGTAGATCTTGACCTTATTGCTTAGTTAAGTCAGATCCACCATTGAACATGAGTGAAACCATCATTGGATCCTCATCTAACATATCTTGGGTCTAACCCCATTTCTACTCTGTATTTAGAGAGATTGCTTCTTTCCTGATGTAACTGAACCATTGTATCCAGTCAGAGCAGTCAACATCGAAGAGGATACGGTACTTTACAATGATGGAACATCTCTCGATTTAATATTATTAAGAAAATTTTAATTTAGGTCACTTCCTTAATTAGTCATAATGGTTATGACTAATCTAGTGGCATGGGTTAGCTCGAGTTCAACAAGTAACCTAACATAGAAACTAATCTCCCAAAATGATCAGGTAAGTTAAGATGTGTGGGGGTCCCCCCATTACTTTTCTTAGACACCAACAAATTGATCAAGTTAGACAACAGAATCAATTAAAAACCACCATCTATGTACTTATCTTAGACATCAAATTGGTTGATTAAATCGATCAGGTTAGCCTATTGACCTGGGCTTGAACTACAGAGCCAAATTAGGTCTTAAGTTAATTGATAATATATGGCTGTTAATCGATCTAACTAAACTTACAACTACTTGAATTGGTCATAGCATATTTGATCCCCTCCTAAGCAATATTTGATTCGATTTGATCAATCACTAAAACTAGACATAATTGAGGCACCCATACCCTGAATCCATGTGTTATGAAAATATTTTAGATCTTCAATTCTCAATTTTTTGATCTAATTGATTTCATATCTTAATTCTTAATTAAGTCATGGGTCAAATCTGATGTCCAAATAATTTAGAACAAGATTGCATCACATGCATAAATTTTTGCTCACCTTGAGTCGATGCACCCTGAATTCGAGTCGACTCATCATAGTGAGTCAGCTTGAATCAAAACCAAGATGGCTCCATGTGATGAACAAGAACCCGCATGCCACAGTCTGCAGATTTGAGTCGGCTCATCTCCAAAATGAGCCAGCTCTACAAGGTATCGAGTCGACTCCAACAAGGAAGAGTCGACTCCACAGGTACTCGAGTCGACTCGATCAGAACTCGAGTCGGCTCGACAGATGTACCAGCAGCAGTTTCATAAAAATTTCTGATCCATACATACAAATAGTTCTAATTTAGATATTAAAATAATTTTAAAATCTAAACAACTAAATTATGCATCAAAATGTAGAATTTTTGGATCTAAAGTTTTACAAAAAATAAGTTTCAGATCTACAAACTATATATCGCATATATCATTTTAAATCTAAAATGAAACAATAAATATGTATCTAATACATGAATATTTTTTTCTTTCACGTTCTTCTTCATGGGATGTAACCACATGGCACCCCTACTCGTCATAAGAAAATCTATTGCTTAGGTAAGAGAGGGACTTTAATCTCTGCTTCTTCTCATGACCGGATGGCCTAGTGGTAAACCACTCAGAATACTTGACTACTCAGACAATCAACTAAACTACATATCATATATGTATAAAAGAACAGGATCATCATTACATATTTCAAATTAGATCTGATCTAATCATTAAATCTGATTTTAGATCTAATCATGCATCTCATGCAACAATAGGCCAAGCATACATCTAATTGATCAATTAAAAATAGATTATAAGCATGTAATATAGATCTAATCTAATTACATCACATGTAACATAGATCTATCATGACCCTTCACAAAACACATCACATGCGTCCAATTAAAATCTGATTATAATCTCATGTATTACTTTAAATTTAAATCTAATAATCAAATTTTTAGATCTAAAATCGTATGTGAAACAAACCCGTGTCTCTGATACCACTTGAAGGATGTCGCACATCCGATGTCATGCACGCAGAAATTTTGGTATGCAGATTTTTAATGTTTAAAAATAAAAAATATAGCAAAATTAAAATCAGATACAGATCAAACTATTTAATCTGTGTAGCATGTACATAGCAGATCTAATCTACTCCTAACACAAGATTGATAACATGCTTGTAATGCTGAAATCAAATCAAATTTTATCTAGATATAAAATCGAGATCAAATCTCGATACCTTTGTGTGGATAGCAATCCATCACGATCGATGATCTGGATAATCTGATGAGATCTTCATCGAGCCGCATACATGTTGACCTCTACAGGTATTCATACGAGGTGCTTTACCCGATCAGAGGCTCCATCTTCATCGGGATGCTAGCTCTCTTGCAGAAGACTCATCTTGATGGCTTGAAACGATGCCTTCTTCAAATCTCTCAGAATCCATCAGCGATGAAAAAGATTATTTAAGAGGATGAAGAGGTAAAGGGACACACTTGAGAACACTTTCTCTCTTCCCTAAACCCCAATTCCCAAACCCTAAACCCTAGGGTTTCCTACACGCTAAGATGGAGGCCACCCACTCAAAGAACTCACGCCCCATACTTTTCATGCTATGGAACAATTTCCATGGAGAAAGATATCATATGTGTCACCCAAAATCAATCCCTTTTTAAGGTAGACATCCCAAAGAGTTTGGATGAAACCAAACTCTATAATATATAGGGATTAGGGATTATCTTCTTACAACTTGAATTCAAAATAACTTTGAATTCAAATCAAACCTGATTTCTATCCATATTTAAGCTTGGAATAAAGTGGGGTGAGAACCTTTATTAACATGAAAAATTCATCACGCAAATCTCATATTGCATGAGAAAAGTCGGCATCCAAAGAAGGGTGGCGCAAGGGAGGAAGAGTCCATTCTTATCTAGACTCTAGATTTTCTTATTTGATTTCTAACCAAATCACATCTAGTTATATCCAAATAAATATGTAAACCCAATCTAATTAGGCATCTAATTATCTTAATCAAATCCTAATCAAATTAGGATTTATTGATTTCAAGTCCTGATCAAATCAGAAACTAATCTTCCTTGCAATCGAGCTAAATCCAATTCAAGTCAACTAAATCCTATCCAATTAGACTTAATCCAAACCCCATTGCTCAATCAAATTGAGCCAATTAACAATTCAATTACTAATTAATCCTCAAATAATTTACTAACCATTAGTAATTATATTATTATAATTTTTGTATAGGGTTAATCATCAATCAAATTAATGATTTTTTTCATCAACGATTCATAATCGTCAATCAACCATCTGATCAGATAAGAACCTCTTTTGTGTGTAATCCCGTAAGTTCTATTCTGTCTAATATAAAATATATTGTGATCTCTATCACAATATCATCGAAACTCTTTTCGATGGATTGAAATAATTTCAATTCTATCCTTCGAGGGTCATCAATCATCAAGACGATGCTTGATGAGTCTCACAATCTACTAGAACACCTAGCAGTATGTAGTGACAATCCAGTAGAATAAAAGTATTGAATCTCAAGGTGCAGTTACCACGTAGTTTGGTTCTTCTATCATGAGTTCCGACAGAATGCAGGTTAAGGATAACTCATCAAATTCGTTCGTCCGTCATATGTCAGATTCAATTGACTCAAGTCCATGTGAAACCTTATCAAAACTTTTTTTCATTATTTACCTACCATGGCTATGATTTTAGGACTCAGTCTCATGAACTGCATAAGACCTCTCCCTGCCTTCTAAGATTGATAGATCTCATGTTAGTGCACACCTGTTCCTACAATGGACCTATTGTAGCCAACATGCACCGCAAAATTTGAATGGCTAAGTAACCAAGTGATTATACAGTCAAACTACAGCAATCCCACTGTGAACAGTCAAGGCACCTCAGGTCAAAGAACTATCTACACCACTACAGTTATGAGTAAGTCACTGATGAGCGGATAGCCATCCTAGTGACTTCTTGTATTGGTCATGCTCAGTAATAGTTGTTCTCTAACAACCACTTGCACTCTCGCTCTAGTGTCCCTACACTATAGACTCGAGACTCATCTATCCAAAAAAATAACCTATGCATCAGTCTATCTGGATTAATCATCATCCCCATGATGATCCTATGATCAGAAATAATTTAAAAATTAACCACTAATGATACGTGCCTCAAATTCTTAATTTTTTGAGAATATGTGTCATCATCCGTTAATTTTTTGGATGATTCATGGACATAATAAAGTACACATAATATGAATGGTTCATATATCAGCCAATTTGACTTCTAGAGTATACATCTAACAAGAGAGAGCCAAGATATTTTTTTAGATATTCAAAGACAGTCTGGCATTCTTCTATCCAATTGAAGTTTTTAATATTTTTCAATATTTTGAAGAATGAGAGGCATCTTTCACTGATCTAAAAATGAATCGACTGAGGGATGCTACCTGTCCAATAAGCTGTTGGATTTCTCCGATAGTGGTTGAATGCTTCATCTCTAATAGTGCACGAATCTTCTCGAGATCTACTTCTGTTCCTCTTTAATTAATAAGAAAATCAGGAAACTTACCCGAGGTCACCCCGAAGACACATTTGTCTGGATTGATCTTCATCTGGTGCTTCCTGAGCTCTCTAAATGCTTCTTTTAGATCGTATTGTGTCGGTCTTTCTAGTGCTTTTCACCAATATGTCATCAACATAGACCTCCATATTTCAGCCAATTTACTACTTGAAAACTTTGTTGACAAGATGCTGATATATTATACATGTATTTTTAAGATCAAAAGGGATTATTTTATAATAATACAAACCTCTTTCAACGATGAAGGCTGTATTTTCTTCATCTTCTGAGGCTATTTTGATTTGGTTGTATCCTGAGAAGGCATTCATGAAACTAAAGAGTTTATGATCTGAGGTAGCATCCACTAGTTGATCAATTCTTGACAAAAAAAAGCTATCTTTTAGATAGGCTTTGTTGAAATTTTTATTACCAATGCATATCCTTACTTGCCATTATCTTTTTAACTATAACTACATTGGCTATCCACTCTGGGCAATGTGCTTTCCTGATAAATTCTGCCCTCAGGAGCTTGTCAACTTCCTCATCAACGGTCTTCTATCTTTCTAGCACGAAACTTCTCTTTTTCTGTTGAATCGATTTGAAATTTGGATCAATATTTAGTTTATGGACAATCACTTCAGCAGGAATACCAGCATATCAGAAACAGACCAGACGAAGATGTCGGATTTTCCTGTAAGAATTTGATCACTTCACCCCTCAAATCAGATTTGAGGTTTGCTCCGATCTGAACCATTTTCCCTGGGTCATCTCCCAAAAGAATAATTTTAAGCTTTTTGACCAATTCACCTCAAATTTTTTCAAGCTCATCTAGCGAATCCAGTACATCAACTAGCATGCCTTCCGCAGCTGCTTCATTTTGGAGGTAATCATAAAGCATTGTCAGATTACTATCTGGTCCCCACACATTTCTCCAGTTCCTCCCTTAGTCAGGAATCGCACCAACAGGTGATATGTAGAGACAGTAGCTTTACGAGTATTGAGAAAAGTCAGCCAAGAATATCATTGTAAGCAGATGAAACTTTGACTACCAGAAAAGACATTTGCACTGTCAATTACTTTGGTTCCTATCCTACTGTGACTAGTAAAATAATTTTCCTTCAACAGCCACTGGATTTCCTAAGAATCCAACGAGAGAGTGCCGACCCGCTTTAGCTGTTTTACCAAATTTATTTTTGAGAATACATCATAGAACAATACATCAATAAAGTTTTTATTATCAATAAGAATTTTTTTTACATTATATTTTGTTATTATCATAGAGATGACAACAGCATCATTGTAAGGGGTTTGAATCCCATTACATCATTTTCAGAAAGAGAAATAATTTTTTTATCTTCTGCCTCTTGGGAGATGGGTCATTAATGCCCTGTGAGACGTCAGATATTATATTAATAAGTCCGACGGTTGGATGGTTATGATCCTCAGAACTTCTTCTGCCTGAGGTCGGTATTCAATTGCTTCATTGGCCTCACATATTTGCGAGGTATCCTCAGCAGATCAAGGCTTCTATTTCATCCTGGAGCTGCCTACACTCTTCAATGTCATAGTCATAATCACAATGAAAGTGATAGTACTTCTTTTTATCTCTTTTCTCTAGCAGAACCTTCATAGAATCAAGCTTTCAGAGAAATCTTTCTTTTTCTATCTCCGTCAGGATCTGTGCTTGAGGAGTGGACAGAGATGTATAAGAGTCAAAATGCGGAGCTGGACTTTTTGGCCTCAAATTTTTTCGAGATCGATCAGGGCTTTTGCTCTGCAAAGATTCACCATTCTCTCTTAGCCTTTTCTTCCCATTTTTGTCCTTTTTTGCTTGCCTTAAGAGGGCTTCTTCTTTCTCAGCCTGAGCATACTTGCATACTCAATGGAGCATCTCATCATAAGTATCTGAAAATTTTTGTTTAAAAAGAAGAACAGGCAGTTGCTCCAAATCTCTCTTCAAGGCAGACATAGCAACTACCTGATTGAAATTTTTCACCTCAAGAGTGGCTGCATTGAAGCAAGCCACATATTTTCGGAGGTCTTCTCTCTTCTACTGTTAAATGGAAAAGAGACTGTCCATGTACCTCAGATGAGGCTAGTTAGTTCCAAAATAAGTAACAAACAGCCTTCCAAGCTGCTCAAAAGAGGAGATAGACCCCTGTGGGAGCCTAGAAAACCATACCTCACTATCTTCTTAAGGATAGTAGAAAAAGCAATGTACAATAGACATCAGAAATCCCTTGCAAGGCATAAGAGCTCTGTAGCCCTCGAAATGATCCATTGGATCAATGGAACCATCAAAATATTCGATGGTGGACATCTTAAACCGATTTAAGACTGGCTCACTTAGGATTTCAAGGGAGAAAGGAGATCGGAGATTAAAACTGTCTCTATTTTGAGATCAACCTCCTACCTGGATTTCCATCAGGTGCTTCTTAAGATCCAGGATCTTGTGCTCCAAATTATCCCCTTTTTAAATTTTTACAGTACTGAGGGGGGATTCGTTGTCAACCTTATCAATGTGGTGTTCATCTTGGTAGGTTGGTTGATGGCTATGCTGAGATACAGCCTTTGGGAGAGGAGTTTCTTTTTGCTGTTGCTCCTTCTTTTGAAGCTGTTGAACAGTTGCTGTCAAGACTTGAACTTGCTAAACAAGGAGGTCAAATTATTAAAAATCAACGGTGACTGATTGCTATGGTGACGCCTCCGATATCCCTCACTTCTGAAGAGGAGGGAGAGTGCTGTTGTGCTCATGTTTTGACCATCTTTTTCATAAGAAAAAATAGTGCAATCCTTTCCTTATCGTCAATCTATTGTTGCGAGGCTCAAAATCAAGAACAGAGGGGATCAGATGAAACTAGACTAGAGTGGCTGTAGCAATCTGACCCAAATCTTCTTTAAGTGGATCTGTAAAATAAGTCAAGAAACTAGACGGAGATCCTCTGGTTCTTGAACCTCCGATGCTTAAGTCAATTCAAGCCTCTAAAGCAGAGGGTGGAAAGAGTAGTAGAGCACAAGGAGAGGGTGGAACTAGAAAGGACTAGGCAGGAACTAAAGCCCTTGTTTGAGGATTCATAGGGTTCTCTACCGGTAGAGTCTTCCCTAGTTCTAGAAAATGTAAACTTACCGGTGGAGAATCCCTGATCCTCTATTTATAGAGGGGCTGAGGAGGCCGTTGTAGAGTTTATTAGCCATTAAAGAAGTTTGTTAAACGATTAGAGAGCCACCTATAAATGAACTGGTACATAACTGTATGTATTAGCTGGACGTGAGGTAATATCTGGCTGTATTTACTAACTATATATGAAATCGTAGCCAGCTGTAGTTTAGTTGTAGAAATTGTGATGGACTTTCATAGGATGATTGAGGCCGTTAATTTAATATATCATCTTGGTAAAATATTGAGATGAAATAAAAAATCCGATCATTATTAGTTGAAATATTATTTCAGATATACAAACATTGGGTACTCTATTCAGATGATAAAAAATCGACCTAAATATATGCTCGTCAATAAATTGATATATTATAATTTAATATTTTAAAATAGATAATTTTTTGCTCTCATAATGCCATATGATTTGGGTCGATTTAGTACATCCATGGGATGTATCACAGCCGGTGTGTGACCTGGGAAGAATAGAATCTAGTGTGACAGATAAGCAGACCTCGTGGGTGCAAGACGGACGATTATAGTTGTTGAACTTATTGGTGGTTTTATAAAAAAAAAAAACTTATTGGTGGTTCCATCGTGCTTTATGAAGCTGAAGACAAATCAAACCGAGGCATTCATTGCAGCTGTGGCCTTGTGGCGCAGGAGTCGGTGAGGACTAGAAAAACGATCTACACATGTGATGATGTGACCATATGGGGCCCGTTATTACTATTTTATTATTTTCAAGGGGAGATATTATTTAGCGCATGGTGAATGGGTTTATAGAACCAAGATGAGAAGATTCAGTGATCCGCCACGTGATGCGTAAAGTGTAAGATATAATTTCTTCGGACGAGGACGAAGGGTTTGGATGGAAAAGCTGTCGGTGTTTTTTTTCTTTTTTTTAGGGCAACGAAGCTGTCAGTGCTTTAAACGTGGGAGGAATCATATCCAACGAAACGACAAAGCCTTTTTAATTATTTGTACGACAAACTTCTTAATATTTGTACTTACAGAGACTTTGATTTGGTGTAGTGCTTTGAGAGAGAGCCAGGAGCAGCCCCTCACACGAGAAATTATTGCATGCACCGTCCATATGCTCCGGACTCGCCCGGTTCATTGCGCATCCAACACCCCCCCGACCCACACCACCCCCACCCACCCCCCCCCCCCCCCCCCCCCACGACCAAGTCACTCCTCTAATTTGGTTAGTTTCCTATATATATATATATATATATATATTGTTGTGTTGTGTGTGTGTGTGTGTGTGTGTTATTACAGTCGAAGATTCATTGAGTTAAATTTTCTTAGATTCCTGTCCAAATATCACTTCATCCTATGATTCTATTCTCTTCACTCGAGCTCTTAGTAATTCGGACTCAAAAATAAAAACATCTGATGTGACAACTTGATCAGCTTGAACATCATCAAACCAGATGATGGTTCGAAATTCATGATGAAAATTATGCGCCGAATATTTATTTTATTTACTTCATCTTTTAAATATGCTTTGTCATCCCTATCTGTATTTTTAAAAATAAACAATCACTTATGTATAAATAGAGGGGCATGAAAAATCTCTAGATAAGCTATCTAGCCAAATTCTCTCGCTCTTTTTACTGCTCTCTAATAATTGACTGGAGTGCAGGAGGATCATCGTCGAAAACAACTTTGATAAAAAATTTGATTTGTAGGTTCCTTCCAATCAGTGCCATATCAAACTCCAATCCTCTCAGAATTATCGGGTCCCAGCACCAAATCGATCGCCTACAGCAACAAGCATCAAAAAGTATATGAGAAACCATTTTTTATTATCAACGGAGCCGAGCTGATAGTATGAATCAATGCTCTTATGATTTGATCTCAGAAATTCAAATCCAGCTCAAGACCTTGGATATCACAGGAATGAAATCCTCGCGCATAATCCAACGAGCTGTTTTTTGATGTTCTAAATCAATAGTTTTTTATCATAAAAAATAAAAATAATAATAATAATAATAATATGAAAAAAAAGATACATACACTAATCATGTAATGTTCAATTAAGAAAATAAAATGTAATCATTAAAAAAATATAATATATTCTCACAAAGATTAAAGAAAAAGATCAAAGAGATAAAGAGATCAAGCTAAAAAAAAAAAAGCAGCAGAGAGAAGCAGTCTCCCATATCCTCTTAGTCGCTTGCTCTATTGGCGGGCAAGATGAAAAAGAGGTTGGACGTGGTCGAGGAGAGTTGAACTCTAAAATAAAACGAAAATGATTGACTTTCATTCATTTCATTCGAATTTCAAGAGAAAATAAAAATATTTTAATCTCTCAAAATCTAATTTTCACTCTACTCTAACGTTGAAATATCATTTTGATTTTAATTTTAATTATAAATAAATATATCTGAATATGTAATTATTTTTATGCTCATTCCAACTCATTTTCAGTCGGATTGTGAACCAAGCACGCTCGCCTAAACAAATAACTGCCACACCGAACCCATTAGATTAGATCGATGCTTAACCTCACCATTCCATTCCCCACTCCAGTCTCCACGGTGCAGTGGCTGCTGGCATGGTAAACAGGATTCATGCATCTCCTGCGTGGTTCCCATGCATGTACCGTGCCAATTCTGACTGCTGCAGGGACCGGTGCTCCCAGCAAGGTAGTGTGCTGTAGTACTATTGTCATGGCTTAAAATAATGGCTGTAGTACTGTTATGTTGACCGTTATAATGATTGGAAACTCCTCCGTTACGTTATACAATATATACAATGACAGATAAAAAGATGAAGAATGATGTTACAATTGGTTATTCAGTTTGGCGATGATCCATTTAGCAATGATCATTATTTGCATACATACAGTTTCTTTGAATAAAATAATATTTTTTAAGAATTCAAAATTATTATCACTTTTCTCTCTAGATGAGTGTACATCATCTGAAAAGAATTGTATTTTCTTATTAAATTGAATCGTGATTGAAAAAATAACATCATTACTTCTTTCATTATTATCCATTATTTTTATTTTATAGCCAACTGTCGTAACAATTATCATTTAGTACTAAAACAGATGAAATCATGTATGTTATAGGGCACATAAACATATGCTGAATTCCCTTGGTACAAGTCGTTATCTTTTTCTGTTAGCTTGATCGAGGTCATTTACCTTGAACTCCTAGAGCAAGCTGGCAGAAAATGCCTCAAGTGTCCCTCATAGATTCTACGTCTTCATCAAAGTGACACTCAGGCAATTTAGTTGGCTATAAAGGCCGGAGCACATTATTCAGACTCTCCTGATCAATTATGAGATCACACCCATTGTTTTGCCTCCACATTGTTGGCATGCTTCAATATTAAGCCGCAAATGAATTGGATTGACTCATTACCCAACCTGGCTGGTTCAGTTTAAATCCCATCTAACCCATTTTAAAGAACCTATAAAGCTGAATTGGATTTAAAATTAACCCATCCCACTTTTCTGGTTGGATCTAAATTTACTATATTCAAATCCAATCATTCGAATGCAAAATATCATTAAGATCCGAACCTATTTGAGTCTTTAATTTATAATTTAACATTTATATGAATGATATCTTTAACACAAAAATTATTTAAAATTATTTTGTATCTTAATTTATTTTGAAAATAATATTATTTATTATATATTTTATATGATAATAATAGTTAATTATATAATACTTAAAATATAATTGACTACATGTAATCATATGGATTGGACCTAATCTGAATGATATATTGGATCAAAAATTTAAATCAAAAATCCAACCCAATCCTATCTATCATTGAGTTGGATCTAAATTTAATATTAAGACCTGATAAAAAAATCAAGACGGAACAGGTAACCCATTTGCATCCCCACTCAATATTTTTGTCACAAGGGTAGCCAAAGCAGAACCTACTCTAATAACAAATTACGTGCAGCATGCCCACAGACATCAAAATCATAACATTAAAAAAAAAAAAAGAAAAAAAGAAAAAAAACGATGAGACATGAACATGAGGCGGCCCCTATTAGAAGCCAGCTGGTAAGCCTGCAAGCCTATGAACCTACACATTTTCTCGCGACCAATTCAGAGACCATAACAGGCAGCATCATCCAAGAGTAAAACAGACTCTGCAATTATTTTCCATAGATATTAAGCTTCGAAGTGCTTTAAGTGCCTGAAGACAACCACATACAAAGATTTTCAAACTTCAAATCGACTGCCACCCAACTCAAAAACCAGATGCTGTAGTTTGTCTGTTTTCTTGGTATATAATTCTGCAATTTCTTTTCAAGGATTTGGCTTATCACCATCTTCACCGGCCTCATTTTCTCCACATTCAGATTGATCAAAAGCTTCTGGGCTCTCGGGCGTCAAGTAACGGCCACTCAGGGGATCAACGGGACGGGTGTCACGGGGCCCACCTTTGCGGCTCATTGCAAGCATTGGTGGTGGTGGTAGAACACCTGCTCTGAAAAGTATACGTTGGACAGGCTCCGAAGGCTGTGCACCAACTGATAGCCAATACCTACGGCAGCAGAAAAAAACAAAAATAAATAATTTGTTGACTTGCAAGCCTGATCAAGGAATGCATTTATTCGTTATTTGAAAGTAAGAAACAATTTTCCATGACAAAAACCATCTGTATTTTCTGTATATCTCTCCATAATTCATGGTTAACCACTGAGGAAAATGCATAGAACTGATTCAATGGTCACTCAAACATCATGTGCCATTTTCAAAATAGTCCATAACATCACCAAAAGTAATAATATACTCTGAAACCAAGACTACTTATCTTTTCATCGCAAGGAAGTGCATATCTGGTTCTGATGCCAGCAAATTACGTTTCAGGTATGAGGTATCTGACTGGTAAATAGATACACCAGATGCAAGTGGTCAAAAGCATGTTTACCCTTGTAAGCAGAATATGTACAAAAGGAAAATCTGACCATCTGGTCAACTTAAAATGATAGAGCTTAGTGTTTTTTCTTAATGGTATGTTTGGGCGACAGGAAAAATTTATGGAAAACTGGATTTTCTTTGCCAAATTTTTTTATTCAACATTGTGCAGAAAACTTGTTTCCCTTGGAAAAAAAAGTTTCTATTTGTTTGTTTCAATAAAAAATTTGGCAAATTTTACTAATTACTATATCTCTGGAAAAGTTTTCCTTTTTAGGAAAAGTTCTAGTTCTTTTCCTTTCCCATATATTTTTTTGCTACCAAACATATCCTTTTAAAAAAGCTAGATATAAACCCATAAAGGGACATTGTGAGATCTCATCATTCAAATCTGCCAAGAGTCACTAAGCCATTGCAAATCATATGCAAGTTAAAATGATGTACCAATTAGTTTTTTTTTCCCCTTTTAGAAACAAGAAAAACGGATTTCATTCTCCACCGTGGATGATGAAATAGGTGAAGGCACATTCACTGAAAATAGATGTATGAGTATCAGACAATTCCAGCATGACAATGAAAAAAATGATAAACAAAAATCGTTCCATCTATTTGGAATCTCAAAAACGAAATTCCTTTTTTTTTTTTACTACAATATTATTTTTTTAAAAAAAAAAAGCAAATTAGAGGCCTTAGAACAAGTCTCTGCTTTGAAAAATAATTCATAGATGTTGTTTGACACTCCTGCCCCTCACATTCATAGGCATATAAAACTTATCAGTTATCAAGGCCGTACGATGGAATCTTGATTATAGGATATTGCAAATAATGTCATCATTGTGTCTAGCATGTATCAGTAGCCAGGATGGAAGTGAGGCATCCTGATCTATTTATCCTCCCAACTGTACCTCAATTGTATATGAAAGCTTGAAATATGAAAACTTACAAAAGAAAAAAAAAAAAACTTATTACTCCTGTACAAAATTACAAATGAAATTATAGCAAATAACATTGTAATAAAGTGACTAAGCAATGGTATGAAAATGCCTATGACATGAACCAACATGAGTTACACGACAACCATAGCGAGACAAATCTCCTAAATATAAGAAACTGCAATGAGAAGAGTAGTTTCCTTCTTACTTCCGTTCAATTGCTAAGAATTCAGAAGTGCCCTAAATAGCTATAGCTTAAGTTGGTCCAGTAGAGGCAGGCATGCATTGATAAACAATGATTGCTTGGGGGCCAACAAATTTATGGTGCAATAATTGTACATGATTGCTTGGAAGCGAGAATAGAAAGAAATGAGCTAGAACAAGGCACTAACAAACAATGTTTTACCATCCAGATATAAGCTATGCCAGGCAATCGCTTCAAATAGTTAATCTGAAAGTTATTAAACCATGTCTTTGTTAAATTTACATGCATGTTTAAAAATGCTATAAGAAGAATAAGCCATATTAGGAGCATGGAGCAAAAATCTACCATCATGATGGCAAGGATTTTGTTACAATTGTCTCATGTCTTTTTCTCTTACCCAACTCTCATACTCCTTAGCATTTTATACAACACACCCAAATGTCTCATTGCTTACATCAAATTTGACAAAGAATTTTCAGCCCTAGCAATTCCCACACAACCATGAGTCTGCAGGTTTCATAACTCCTATGATAGCATCATATACCAGGGTTTTAATTCTCAAACAATGAAATACAGTAGCAATGTAAATGTGATGAAAAGAAAAGGGATTTGTCAAAGGGTAGAACTTGTAACTCCCTATCGTCACTAACAAAGTGGAAGGAGAAGGTCCTGAGAATAGGACTAAAGGCTTAAAAGTCTGGAGAGGCCATTATGCATAAGGAAAACTCAAGTCACCTCTACATCTCAGGGAGCAAGTCCTATATCCTGTAAACTTCACAATTCATAGATTCAACGTGGCTTTCTATAATGAAAAAAACATTCAACATGCTAGAAGGGCAACCAGTTCTCATAATATCAACTGATTTGTCTCTTCCATCTTACCTTATGTCACTCAAAGCACATTGCTTTTGATTTTATGCCAAATTAACTATACTGCATTTGTAATTAGTCTCTATCTTGCATTGCCATCAACCTTTATGATGTTCTCTAGGGCTATATATTGAGGTAACTTGCATTGCCATCTATCTTTATGATGTTCTCTAGGGCTATACATTGAGGCAATGGATCTACAAAAGTATCCCTTGAACCTTTATTTATGGGTTTTAGCATCAATCAAATGTTCTTCAGTACAGGTATTTCATTTCATAAAAGAAAAAAAAAAACTATTGATGTAGCCTTACTTTTCCTTCTCCAACAGAGCCCTCAGCTCAATTGTTTTAATATGGACATAATTTTTGTGACTTGGTTTTTGGATAGACAATATTATTGAGAATTGACGAATCCTAATTCCAACATCTTTTTGAAAGGAGGTTTTTTCCTCAACATTTTCTGGCAGACAGTGATTTCCTATTCCAATTTGATGGAAGAGGTACATGAGCTCCTAGTGTTTAGCAGCCAGAGAGCAACAAATTGCAGCAACACTCATTTTCTCTGAGCTTTACAGTAATAAATGAAACGAAGTTTACACTATTTGTCACTAGAAAACATAAATTTCCACCATCATAAGCATAGACATGTCTGTATAACACACTCTGCAGACAGGTTTTAAAAACTACACACATTAAACCTTTACAGAGCAAAAAAAATGAGCCAATGGAATGATAAGTAATGAAAATATACCAGAAGCAGATCCTAAATCCAAAAAGATCTTATTTCATATACAATTATATTTCCTATAGACAATAACAACTTGAGGCTTCACATTCATGGGCTAAGAACTTATATTGATAGTATGAAAAGAAAATCGAACATTATTAAATATCAACAGTAACACGTGTTAGCTGTCAAGAAGGCTAGTGAACTAAAAAAAATGAAGAGAAATAGAGGAAAAAAACACTTACTTCACCCTGTCAAAATTCAGCCCCATTCGCTTCCCGCCATCCTGTCCTGAAACAGTCACCAATATATTTGTTCATTCAGTGATTTCACTTAAAAATCACAGGAGGGGGATGGAGAATTCATCTCCGAAAATAACAGCAACACCTATATAAGAAATCTAATAACTGGGTGATGCCATGATCGTTACAACCCAGGCACCGCCAATACCCCAACTAATGAAAATTTACCAATATCACTAATAAATGGGATTTTCTTTGTGTTGGGGACCGAGGGGGGGGGAGGGGGTGGGTGAGGGTGGGGAGGTGTGGAATGTGATTCCATGTGAGAAATCCAATAAGTGAGGGATGGATAGATAACAAGCTTGGAATCTAGACAGGAGTAAAATAGAAAGTAAAAGATACCTGGTAGTGGATTATAGTAGCCGAGGACTTCGAGATGCTTCCCATCTCTTGGAGACCTGCTGTCGGCGGCCATCACCCTATAGAATGGCTTGTTCCGACAACCAAATCTTGACAAACGAATCCGCACAACCATCTTTCCTCCTCCTTCAATCCCACTTCTCCCTTTCTCACCTGTTATTAATCCAGAAAAAAAAAAAAAAACACTCTTTTGCATTATTTTTTACCCATCTATCAGAGATGAAGAAAGAACCCTAAATCGGATATGGGTTTAATTTAAGAGAACATCTGAAGAAAAATCTATACACTACATTCGCCGATGCCCTTGACCATAGTGAGCATGGCGAAGACGAGACGGTCGTCAATGGCAACGATGGAGGCATCGGAGAGGATGCCGTTGTGGGTTCTGAACTTTCCCTATACAGTTTCAAAAAAAAAAAAAAAATGTACAGTGGCCCCCTCCACCATGCCTCCACCGAAAAAGCCACCCGCCGGTGATCCCCGTCGGGTAGCCCCCCACATCGTTATCATGAGAACAGAGCCCCATAAATTGAAAATTTTGTAGCCAAAGAAGAATCCTTTCGATCAAAAATCCCCAACCCTACAAAATATCACGCTTCTACCAAGATACCAAGATTAAGCTCTCAAAAACTCAAGGGACCAACCAAACCGCCACAACTCGCACAAAATCCCATATACTTGAGAGGAAAAACCCAATCGGAACCTAAGAAACCCCTCTAATCTCTCTCAAGTTCTCTCCTTTCCCGCAGATGTCAGAAAAAGATAATGAAATGAAACGAAAAAGAAGCAAAAGGGAAAAAAAAATGATCATCTATGTGGGGAATGGTCTTACCTTTTAATTTTTTCCGTCTTTCCTTTGTTTTCGTTGATTTTTCCTATGTTTTCCCCCGGTTTTCCCTCTGGTTTTTCCGTCCTCAGCAGTTTCGGTCGGGTGGAGGGAGGAAGCTTGGACGACGGCTCGGGTTTTGTGTTGGGTATTTCGTTTCTTTCTCTCCGTTATCGAGAGTCTCAATCGGGTGGGACTCGAATTTTAATTTTAAATTTTAAATTAATTTTAGATTTTATAAAATATATTTAATAAAAATTTTATTAGAATTTAAAATAGATCAGATGTCCAAAGAAAAAATCTTTGTGAGTGCTATCACTCAGCCCGTTACAGGGGGCCATTATATTTTTAGATTTATGTATCATATTTTAATATAATTTTTTAAATAAATTTTAAAAATTTATATATAAAGATATAAAATATTTTTATTTATTATATGTGAATGAAAAAATATCAAAAAATTAAAAAAATAACATAAATTGTATTAAGGGATGACTTTAATTCATCAAAAAAAAATTAAAAATTTTTGAGATTGAATTCAAGATCTATATTAAAATATATAAAAATATTTAAATTTATTATATATGATTTTAAAAATATTGGAGCATCAGCATAAATAAAATTGATAATTTCAATTGTATAAAATTAAAATATATATATATATATTTGATTTAAAAAATTAATAATTAAAAAAATAAATTTAAATTTATAAATTATATTTATTAATTAATTTTAAGATGATATAATAAATAATCTGTTTATGGGTTTGGAGTCAAGACATATTAGCCAGATCAGTTTAGTATTATTCTACAGATTGGGCTCGAAAAAATTAATGACCAAAGTAGGACTAAAATATGATTTTATATATTTTAAAATCATAACTTTTGTTCTAGCTTCGATTCAAAAAGAACGTCATTGCATTTTATCTGTAACATGGATTCAAAATGATGGAATAAGATAAAAATATTACCTTGAAGGTAATTTAATTATAAATATTTCACTTATTTTTTAATAATTTTGATTCATATTTTATTAGGAACTTTCTCAATTTAGTAATATTTTATAAAATTTTTTGATATTTATCTTTTCAGTTAAAAAAAAAAGGTTATCAAAGATAAAAATCAATATGGATATAGATTCATTAGTTAATGAAAACACTATATGTTATATTATATAAAAAATTTATATATTGATAAAATATTTTAGTTTTTTTTATTTCAATTAAATCTTATTGAGAAGAGTAGCTTACATACTAGTAAGGATTTAATCGATCACCTGATGTGCAGCTTCTTTCTCGAGAAGAAAAATAACGATATTTTTTCCTCCTCTCCCACTCCTTCCTCCTTACAGGCATAGAGCACCTCATAAACCCCTACAATGGGGTTAGACCTGATTCGTTTGGTACCAGCGTGGCTTAGCACATACCCAAAGTGAAGAGGATTAGCCATGAATTTAAATAAGGGCTTAATTTTCAATTGGGTTGGGTATTGGTCCTATGCCTAGGGCAATCCAAATAGACTTCATTTTATCTCAAAAAATGCTTCATCACACCACTTCATTCTACCCTCTAGTCCCCATGTGGTGATTGGTAGCATGGTATGCTAGACCTGCATGTCATCCACACAACTCCTACATACCATACTAATCTTTGATTGCTTGGACTCTCAACAGAGCAAATGAAGTGGTGCTAGGAAGAAGCAATCTTTATTATTATTTTTTTTTTTTTAAAATTTGGATTAAATCTTATAAATGTGGATTGAACCAATGCAAGAACATAATCGACTTGATATAGTACCATTAAGCATTGGGCTGGACATGAGTCTAAATCTTGTGTGCAAAACTAGTTTGTTTTTGAAAATCTTGAAACTCTTTTCCTATGGACCATCTACTTGGAAGGAAAAAAAAAAAAAAAAAAGATGTATTGCATGCATAAGGCACTATATTCTATATAAAAATATTTTGATAAAATTAATAAAAAAAATCTTGTAACATGAAAAGAAAATAAAATGCTTTGCGCTTTCTTAATTTTTGACTGCATGTGCAAAATTACTATTTTAAATTACCGATAAATATCTTATGCATATTGTCCTTGCAAAAGCCATTCAATTTCTTATTTTTTCAAAAAAAAAAAGAGAAAAATCCAATTTGACAAAATAGCAGAGTGTATTATTTCATTATGCGATAAAAGAATCTTATTCACTGGATAAAAAGATCAAGAAAGAATGTATTTTTATTCAAAACACTTTATTTTTTAAAAGAATCTGGAAATCTTCTTATCGAATTAATATCGTTCTATTAGGCTCAAAAATGTTGTTTTTTAAAGATTATGTTTGATAGAGTGGATACCCTTTTGGAAAGTTGTTTCTTTAGATGGGATAACTTATTCTATAAAATAAGTTATTTTTGGTGTTCGGTTGAAGAATAAGTGGAGGAATAAGTAAATGCATATCCATTGCATTACAACAACAGGATTATCCTATATTTTTTGTTGCGTTTAAAAAGTGGGCAGAGGCAAAATTATAATCGGAAGGGATTAAGTCCCTCTCATACCATGGATAAATTTATTTCATTATTTTGACGGAATAAGATTATCTAAATAAAAAATAAATGAATTATCTGAATAAGATTATTCCATGATCTTTTGATGTTTGGGGATAATCCCCACATTTATCCCAACCAGTGCCGGCCAAACTTGGGTGATAACGTCCCCTCCTAGTTGTAGGTGTTCCAGCTTAGGTTGAAAGGGATTGAAAGGTTACCATGCTGCATGCCCAATTTACTTCCTTCATCCTTGCTATTTTGGTGTTTTTTTTTTTCCCCCTCCCGCATTTGTCAAGCGAAAGAGGAAAAAAAAAGAAAAAATGATGGCAATGTTGAAATTGACAGCAACTCTAATAATTTCAGCATTGATAATTCTTGGAGTCTTCAGCTCTCTTTTCTTTTACCGCCAATCTCCCTCTTCCTTGTTTTCTATTTTTACTCATCTCTCATCATGCCTTTCCCCTTCCCTGACAAAAGTTCTTAAAAAGCAAAGAAAACATGACCACTAAGCCCTTCGTTTCTCCCCAATCCGCATGAAAACTCCCATAATTCTTTCACAAAATTCACCTTGAGATTTTTTATACTTTTCCGAAAGACCTTCCTTTTCTTCTTCCTCTCCATCCTTTCTCAGTTCCTTCCCAATTTCTCCCAGCAATAAAAAATTCAGCATTTGGGCCTCCGAGAATTGGAGACGAGGCCATGGCCACGGCACAAAATGAGACTGCATTGCCCGAGCCCTTGCCTTCGTCGCGGTCGTCGTCCTCCGGGTCGAGATTCTCCAACCTCCGGGGAGTCCGATGGCGTATCGATCTTGGGGTTTTGCCGAATTCTCCTGATTCGATAGATGATCTCCGACGGGTTGCCGCAGATTCCAGGAGGAAGTGAGCTTAGAATTTAAATCGATGAAAAATTTTTCCTTATTGGTTTCTTTTTCCCGATTTTTATTTTTATTTTTTTAATGTCCAAATGAATTAAAAGATTCATCCTTTCTCGTTCGCATGTAAAAAGATCCTTTTTATGTAATTTCTATTGATCATAACATTATATTCTAGAGTGTATTTGCTTTGCAATATAAAGATGTTTTCTTTATTTGATTATGGCTCGTTCATGTGCTAAATTAGCTTATCTCAATGATCATTTTTCTCTTTTTGTTCCATGGATCTCAACTATGACCTCGATTACTAAATGCCATGGAAAACATGCAATTCCGTATATATTAATCATTTTTCTTCACAAATTTCATTAGAAGATTTTACTTTGTATTGATGGAAACTTCACAATTTTTATCTAATCTATTAATTCATGTTTGTGCTTTGAATAGATATGTTAGATTGAAGCGTCGTCTTCTAGTCAATTCTCATCCCTCTAAGGATGAGAATAGATCATCTGGTGTCATCATGGACGATCCACTCTCACAGAGTCCAGGTAAATATATGTGTTCTATTTCCTTCTGTTTCATACCTTCAGTTTATCTCAACGCACATTCTTCTTTAAGGACTTAGCAGAGCCAAAATTGCTCGTGTTTTCTTCATTTTGCCATTGCCCATGTGACATGCATGCGTTTATATTTCATGTTCATGAATCTTATACTGTCAAGACTTCTACTTCATGGTAAAAGATAAAGAACATCTTGAGCCACACATTTTACCATCCAGGCTACAAATAATAACACTAATATTAGCTTAACAAAATCCTTGCAATCTATGTCAACAGTTCAAAAAAAAAATCAAATTTAAACGGACATCCTTATGTTACATTCAACATTAACATCTCTTTGCCTTTTAGATTTAAATGTGCAAAGCTTGATTGTAACATTCTTTCTTTTATGGTTTAATTAGATCCAGACGCAAAAAGTTTTTCCACCAACCACTTCTATCGTTTGTATGCTTCATAATAACCCAATCTGTTAGACTTGCACCGTTAAAAGTTCATTACTGTTAGATTAGTGCGGTTTTTTGCTTCCTCTGAGTTCTTATGGTAATCTTCTTGCACACTTTCTTTGCAGACAGCAAATGGGGCCGCTTTTTTCGGAATGCTGAACTAGAGAAAATGCTGGATCAGGATCTGTCACGGTTGTATCCTGAACATGGGAGCTACTTCCAGACAGCAGCATGCCAGTTGATGTTGAGACAAATATTGCTCCTGTGGTGTCTTAAGCACCCAGAGTATGGATATAGAAAAGGCAAGTTCTCCTCTTTGTTTAGATAATTTGTATGCATTTAACATATAATATATAATATATTCTTAACGCTAAAAAGTACTATTCAATTAGTCACTCCTTTTGGAATTCTGAAACTTAAACAACCGATGTACTGTGATTTGCATTTTTTTTTCTTTTTAAAGATATAAAAGTTCCTATTTCCAAAGATATAGTATCAAACTTAAACAACCGATGTACTGTGATTTGCATTTTTTTTTCTTTTTAAAGATATGAAAGTTCCTATTTCCAAAGATATAGTATCCCCATACCCAATTCTTTACTACCCCGAGCTAATGTTTCATAATATTTATATATTGCTGTGTGGATACTCCTATAAATATTTATTTAATTATTTCTAAATGATATATTGATCTTACATGGATAAAATTCCAGAATCTTTCCTTCAAAGTTATGAAAGAATCAAATAAGTTTTTATATTGTTTTGCTTCCTCTCACATAGTTGCTACAATATATTTTAAAAATATAAAATGCATTCAAGAAACAACAGGAATGTAGTTATAAGGAAAAACATTTTTCGGTTCGGTTCATATGGATTTGTACCTTGATTGATTATTTGTGTCAAATAAGAAAACCTTTTAGTGGTTAACAGTGTTATCGCAGATTAATGTGTGATAAGTTTCTTGGTTATTGCCATATTTTAAGAAGCATAGATACACCTTTATCAGTTGGCATATGATGCTTTACATGCCACTTTTCTAAAGATAAAAAATGGTGGACAAGATATTCATAAATATTAAATCCAACTGAAGTTTGCTTGTTCATGACGAAGGGCGTCACTTGTATTTCACAGGAATGCATGAACTATTGGCTCCTCTGCTTTATGTACTTCATGTTGATTTGCAGCACCTTTCCCAAGTGCAAGAACTCTATGCAGACCATTTTAATGATGAATTTGATGAGACATCATTTTTCGAATGTGACATGGTTTCTGATTATGGATTTAAAAAAACCACAAATATGAACACAGGGAGTGACAGTGAGAGCTGTTTTTATGGAGGTGCTGCCAAAGTAAGTTGCCTAGATAAGCTTGATCCTGATACAAGGGAGCTATTGTTGATGAATGATGCTTATGGAGCAGAGGGTGAGTTGGGTGTTATCTTATCTGAGAAATTTATGGAACATGATGCCTACTGCATGTTCGATGCTGTAATGAGTGGTGCCCATGGTGTTGTTGCCATGGCAGACTTTTTCTCTACCCCTCCTGCTATGGGATCTGGTACAGAATTACCTCCTGTAGTTGAAGCATCATCTACATTTTACCAGTTGCTTCGTATTGTGGATTCATCTCTTCATAATCATCTTGTTGAGCTTGGGGTAGAACCTCAGTACTTTGCACTCCGATGGCTTCGTGTTTTATTTGGACGTGAATTCTCACTAAAAGATCTTCTGGCAGTTTGGGATGAGATATTCTCTTCTCCCAATCATGTATGTCCTTCAGATATAGCAAATGATGCAGATTTTAACTTAAGTCTCTTATGCTCTCCTCGTGGAGCCTTTATTTCAGCAATGGCTGTCTCCATGCTTCTTCATCTAAGATCTACACTACTAGCTACTGAGCATGCAACCACATGTCTCCAGAGGTTGTTAAATTTTCCTAAGGATATAAGTGTGAAGAAGCTGATAGAGAAGGCCAAGTCTTTGCATACTCTTGCTTTTGAAACAAATCTCTCATCATCTTCACCCCGGGGAGGAACAGTCAGGAATAAGCGAGCAGTGAGAAGAGCACATAGTCTTTCACTTGATTCAGCTTCTCCTAGGACTTCACCGAGCTCATTACCAGAAAGTTACTGGGAAGAGAAATGGAGAGTGTTGCATAGGGCAGAAGAATCTCACAAAACAAATGGTGTTTCAACTTTAAGTAAGATTAGAAATGGTTCATTAAAAGAAAAATTGGGTTTATTTCGGGTGGAACTGGATGCCTCTACGGTGAAGAATGAGAGTCAGAAAAAGGATGCTCAGTCTTCCATTCAGCATAAGATATTTGATAATGCATTCCAAGAAGGAGACACCAAGGTGAATCTTGGTGAGATTGGATACAATGAAAATCCTGATATCTCAGGCATCAAAGAATCTTTCTACATGAATGCAGAAGTTGGGAAAGATAGCACTGGAGAGCAGACTGATCAAAATTTCATAGGAAGGAGTTCAGATGTGGATGAAGAGGCATGTTCGAGCATTAAGCAGTCATCAGTCTTATTCATGGCCACTGGTTCTCTTCAAACCGCCAGTGAGCATGAGTACGACTCAGAGAAAAGCATTGTCACGTCAAATTCTTTTGTTTCTGATAATGACTGCGAAACTGGCCGTGTGGAGGAGTTATGCAGTTCCAATTGCAACAAGAAATTACTTCAAGACTCTGAAGCTACTTCTGTTACTGGTGCCAACCTTGGACAAAGAACAAGTAGGACAGAGAAACATGCAGCAGTTTTAAAAGAGCAGAGACCTCTATCTGGTAAGTTTCAATGGTTTTGGAAGTTTGGTAGAGTCTCTGGTGAAGGGAACTTGGATGATGGAAAATGCGTAAAGCAACAAAAATTCTCTGGTGCTGGAGGTACCTGCAAGGACATATCAGAGCCTTTGACTTGTCATGGGTGCTCTAACTCCTGCAGGGTCAGCAGAAAATTAGAAGTGGAAGACAAGGAGGTGCTGGGCACTCTGAGGTCTTTCGGACAATCCATGCATGAAAATATCCAGGTTAGACATGTTTGGTTGATTTATTGCTGATGCATTTTCACCACAAACCTCCACTCTCAGCTCGGTACATGGTGTCAAAAATTTACATGCAGAGCATTTGTCAAATTTTTCTTTTTCTCCGATGTGACATACGACTTTTTAAGACTTGCTTGATGATTTCACATATCTTTTATAATGATGCCTTTTGGAATTGCTAGATGTTAATACCAACCTTAATTTTTATGTCTACATTGTAATAGTGAGGCCAAGCACAACATGGATCATATCACTAGGTACCATGGCTTCAGTTAACATTGAGATACTAAAAACAGTAGTAGCATGTTGTTTGATTTCTTGTTCAAAAAGTGATAGTGTTGATTAGGTGTTTGGCCTGTCACTTGCTGGCTGGTCTAGACCTTGCTCTCGTATTGTCAATCCTTTTCTGCAAGATCATCATGTTGAGTTAGGCCCTGAGTTCGAGGCTGGGTCAACGTATCGCATTCTTGCTTGAGAAGAAGTTTAAGCAGAACATTTTTAGTGCTTTAAGATTTTGCTTGATGGCTTCTTCGAGTGATCGCCAGCGATCGGACGGGATGCAGCGGTCAGCAGCGCTGGAGGGAACGGCAGGCAATTTGAAAAACTGTCAAGGGGGTGCTTGTAGGGGGGACGGCCGGATTCGGCATGGAGGATGGGGAATGGGCACCCGGCTTGGGTCTCACCGGAACTGTCACCGGAGGAGGTAGAGGAGCTTGTTCGACGGTTCCCAAAGGTGGCGGAGCTCTTGGAGGAGGGGGTGTAGGCAGAAATAGAGGAGTTGGCGGCCTCCATGGTGGTGGCCAAGAGTCTCGACCAGCGTGTTACGGTGGAGGCTGTGATTAGGGAACTCCAGCGGCGGGCATGAAGGGTGAGGTGGCGGGCTACAATCTGGAGCTCGGCCACCTCTTGCTTCGTTTTGCGGTGGTTGGAAAAAAGGAGGTGAGGTCACCAGCCAAATTTTGACGGGGGAACCATGGAGGCTAAGGTTTCTTCCTTCGGAGGAAGCAATCCAGTCGGCTCTAATATGGGTGTGGCTGCCATGGCTCCCAATGAAGCTCTGGGGGAGGCGGCAATCCAGAGCATCGTCCGCTGGGCCGGTGAGCTGGTGACTATGGATGCGTGCATGGTGGAACGGAGGCAGTTCGATTTACTGAGCCTGCGTCCGGCTTGACTTTGGCCGGTAGTTGAGGCCGGGGGTTTTAATCGATGGACCAAGGGCCCCTCGATGGCAGAGGTTCATGTACGAGAACCTCGATAGCATTTGTTTCCGATGCGGCCAATTCTATGCCCGGCTGGGTTTTCGTCGGGCGGAGAAGAGGGGAGCTCCGCGACTGGGCTTCGATCGGACAACATGGTCAGTGCTGGTGGAGATGAGGCATTGGGGCCATGGGTGGTCACCGTCTGGTGGTGGCTACCTGGGCCAAAGGTGGGCAGGATGGGGAAGGGTGGGGCCGAGTCAAATCGGGCCTCAGGAGTGGAATCTAGACTGTTCCATTTTGGGAACGAGTCAACTCGAGGCGGCCCGGACCAAGTTAACTTGACAGTGAACTCCAACACTAGGATCAAGCTAGCCAAGATCGCACGGTGGCGATCACCCCTCTGTCCAACGATTGGATCGAAGGCAAGGGAGTGCGTGGAAATTTGTGTGGGCCTGGATGCGAGCCTGGGCACTGAAAGGCTAGTCTTTCGACCCGCCAATAGGTTTAGCCTATTGGCGGCGGGCCACGCAGGAGAGGAGGACCCAATCGCTGAGGGCCCATTGGGGCCACGATTTGGCCCAACAATCCGGTTGGTGTGGGCCCTAGCTAGCCCAAGAGAGCTCGGCCTAGTGAATTTGATGTGGGCCGGGCGCCTGAGAAGCCAAAGGGCCAAGGAAAAGGGCCCAATGACTGTAGAAAGGGCCCTTCAAGTGTGCATAGGGCCAAGGACAAGGGCCCAGCCTATCCAGAGGCCCAAATGGAGGTGGTTGCCTCCTAGGAGGCCCTGGGGTCTTCTTCTTCTCAGTCAGAGGTCCAAGGGATGGGGAATCAGTTTCGCTTCAGATTGGCACGCCTGCAACAAACCAAGGCGGGCCAGCAGTGGCAGAGCACTTTGAGCAAGGGGTAGAGATCGAGATGGTGGCAGCCAAGCTCCCGCATCGGATGGTCAGGGCTTGGACCACGACGAGGCTGTCGTCCGATTGCAGCAGACCCTCCAGGGGAAGGAGGAGAGGCCAAATGATATGGACTCTTCAACTGTTGAGCCGAAGGCTGACGCTGAGATGGAGGGAGGTATTGATGTGGAGCCCCTTTCTTGCTGACCTCCCCTATGAGGTTACTGGTTTGGAACACTTAGGAGGCGGGAAGCCCTCATTTCGGATGACATTTGAAAGAATCATACAGCAGTACAGCACAAAGATCTATGTCCTACTTGAGACCCGATTATCAGGGACGAGCCTTGCCGAGCTAGAAGATGGATTCCGCCAACATGGAGTACCTATGCAATGGAGTTTTGAGGTTTGTCTGAGGGGATCATGGTGATGTGGTGTCGTGGCTCGATTCGGATGGATGTCTTCCACAGATACGAGTAGCGGGTTATTTTAGTCATCTCGGATAGGCCGGCAAAATATGACCCGACCCGTTAATCCGATCTATGTTCGATCTACTATAAACAGATTTGAATTTAGGCTAAATGGGTTTGGATTATAAATAGATCGTTCCATTTAACTCATTTAATATTTCAGTCGGATTTAGATTTTAAATATATGATCTATTTAACCTATTTAATATTTAGATTGGACTGAGTTAGATAACCCATTTAACCCAATTAACCTGTTTAACCTATTTAAAATCTATTTAACATGTTTCTGACCCATTCAACCCAATCTGTTTAATACATTTAAAATCTGTTTAACCTATTTAAAACCTACTTAATCTATTTTTGATCCATTTAATCCGATCCATTTAATCTGTTTAATCTGTTTAACTTAGTTTGACCTATTTAATAAATGGATTAAACGGATCGGATTATCTGTTTAATAAACAGGTTAGGTTCGGTTTGAATTTTTGATCCGTTTAACAAATATGTCGGATTTAGATTGACGATTTTCTGATCTGACCTGTATTGACTCGATCCGTATATGACTCGATCGATTCAATTGCCACCCCTAATCTCGGAGCATATCGATAGCCCTTGCTTCTATCTGGTGTCTATGCGAGCACTGAGTATAGGAAGTGGAAGGTTCTTTGGTCCGAGATATCCAATTGGCGATGCAGGGCCTATCTTCTCTCATTGCTGAGGACTTCAACTATATTATGGGGCTTCATGAGAAGATGGATGGCGAACAGAATGTGGATACTATTAACTCTAAAGAGTTTAGAGAGTTCATCGGTGACTTAGGCTTGATTGATCTTGGCTACATCGGGCCGTGGTTCACTTGCTGTAATAAACATCTTGGGGGAGCCAGGTTTGGGAGAGGATTGATCGGGCGCTTGCTACCACTGCCTGGCTCCAGCGGTTCTCTGGCCACCAGGTACAGCACCTTTCAAAGATCACTTCGGACCACTGTTTACTTCTCATTACCACTGATGGCCCACGACTGCCCAATTCTTATTTAGGTTCGAAAAGTTCTGAACATTCTATCCGAGATCGTGGGACCTGATCAGAAAGGTTTGGAGGATGCCGATTCGTGCTGATGGGGGTACCGAATGATTAGGAGGCTCAAACTGGCGAGGCACGGACTCATCTGATGGAACCGTCTTAAGATTGGAGATATCTTCAGGTGGCTTGAGAGGATAAAACAGATATTACAGCACTCCAGAAGAGAGAGGATCAGGAGGGGGTCTTGTGAAGTCTGATTTGAGGGAGCTTCACCACAAGCTCTTAGAGCACCACTCTCTTTTGAGACAGTAGGAGACTTTTTGGAGGTAGAAGTTCAGTGTGCAGTGGATCAGGAAGGGTGACTGCAATACCTGGTTCTTTCATCAGCTACGATGATCCTAAGATCGATCAATCGTATCGAAGAGCTGAGGGAGAGCGGCGGTAGGACGGTGGAGGATAATGAGGAGGTCAGAGATCATATTCTTCAATTTTTAGATCTCGTTGGACTGTCCCCTTAGGCGGGGATGACCACCTCCAGGGGTCCCACCCTACTTGCAGTATCTCTGATTAAGAGAATATGGCCTTGACTCATTCTGTTTTTGTTGCTGAGGCACGTGAAGCCCTTTGGTCCCTTGGGGAGGATAAAGCCCTGAGGTCGAATGGCTTTCCTCCACTATTCTTCCATAGGTATTGGTCGATTGTCGGTGGTGAGGTGACTGAGGCAACGTACATGGTGTTTGTTGCCAGAGGCATCCCGAACCAGAGGAAGAGGACCCCGATCACCCTCATCCCGAAGAGACCTAATGTGTCGGCTTTGGGGCATTTCAGACCGATCAGTCTTTGTACCACTTTCTATAAAGTGTGTACGATGGTCTTGGTCGGACATCTACAGTCGATTATTCCTCGACTGATCAGCCAGGAACAAGGTGCTTTCCTCAGTGGTCGTTGCATCACCGACAACGTCCTACTCGCCCAGGGGTTTATGTATGACTTGCAGTGCACCCCATTTATTGGAGCTTCACGGTGCTTAAGCTGAATATGGAGCGGACGTACGATCGGATGAGCTGGCAATTTCTGTGCCGCACACTTCTTAAGTTTGGATTCCATGATAGATGGATTGACTGGGTCATAGACTGTGTGGAGGTTTGAGTTATGCCATCTTGACAATGGTTCTCCGATGGAGTACTTCCACTCGACAGATGATCTTCGTCAAGGGTGCCCTTTCTTTCCCTACTTGTTAATTTTATGTGCTGATGTTTTTTCTCATGCTCTTCGAGCGGTAGTTCAGGGAGTAGAGCTAGAGTTCTACTGGTTTGCCCCAAGGATGCAGTCGGTCTCGCATTTTCAGTTTGCAGATGATTGCTTGCTCATTGGTCGAGCTTTTGTACGAAATGTGAGGTGCTTCGCATCCATTATTGAGTTCTACTATTAGGTTTCAAGCCAGCTCGTGAATCTATAGAAATCCAGTATCATCTTCAATCCCAAGATGAAGACCCAAGTGAAGCAGATGATTCAAGATAGACTAGGGATCTTTGAGCATACTAGGACTCTGACCTACCTTGGGGTCTCTAATATTGGCAGAGACTTTGGAAGGCTAATTGTAGGCCCATGGAGCATCGAGTCCGGGAGCGACTAGATGGCTGGCAAGCCAACACCCTCTTTATAATGGGGAGGATCACTCTCGTGAAATTTGTCCTAAGTTCCCTTTCGATATATCTCCTAACGAACATTGTGATTCCGTGCTCTTGCCTCAAAGATTTGGAGCAGCAGCTACAAAACTTTCTCTGAGGCTCCAGACATGGTGGTCGCGGGCTTCACCTGCTGTCTTGGGAGGTTGCCTGCCAACTGGTGCAGGATGGAAGGTTGAGAATTCGGTCTTTGCTAGGCAGAAGGGAGGTTATGATCGTCAGACATGCCATTAGATTCCTCACTCAGTCCGACTGCTTGTGTAGTAGAATGATGAGGGCTCGATATGGGTTTGGAGGCAGGGGTCCTAGATTCACATCGAGTGTAGCTGCTCCTTTATCTGGAGGGAGATCTGTAACTGTATCCCTGCAGTGATGATCTAAGTCAGATGGTTGATTGGTAACGGAACTTCTATTGATGTGAGCCAAGATACATGAATTTCTAGCCTCCCCCTATCTCATTGGCTGATCTACATCAGCACGGAGGTGGATGATGGCTTGCGGGTTCGTGAGTTGATTACTGCCGACGGTAGGGGTTGGAAGGCCTAGGACGTCAGTCATCTCTTTGGTGGCTAGCTTGCTGATAGGATCCTTGCTATACCCATCCCCCTACATCAAAGCTATGATTTGAGGGTGTGGGGCCGGTCATACTACTCCAACACCCCTATCAGAGATCTTGTTATGATGTGCAAGCCTGTTCCTGAGTAGAGGATTGATGTTGCTTGGATCTGGCAGGTGACGGTCCATCCCAAGGTCAGACTCTTCCTCTGGAAGGTTGTCTGAGATCGGCTTCCGACTTGGATACTTCTCAGAGGCATGGAGCTACTGGTTGCCTGTCCAGTCTGCAGATTGGAGGATGAGATGATTGAGCATGCTCTGCTTCGCTGTTCGCCGGCATACTTGATCTGTGAGATGGCAGGAGGCCAACCCTGGGGAGCTATGACTGACTGACTCCTGGCTTCCCTCATTTTTGGACACAATTTGTCGATGTACAGTAGAGGGCCAGGCCATCGGTGGTAGGATGGCATATATTGCTTATCAGATCTAGTTATCTAAGAACACCTTAATCTTCGACGCCGAGGTTGTGCCTGCACATCGAGTGCTGGAGAGAGCCTGCAATCTTGTTGAGAAGTATTACCAGTTTGACACTGTTGGATAGTCCCTTGTCAGCCCGAGTTTCTGGAGCTCTTCTGTTGTGCATGCAGCGATCCAGAGGATTCTTTTCATCACTTAGGAGCCTCCTTTCTTGAGATTTGTCAAGGTCAACTTTGATGGTAGTGTCAGGGATGGCAGAGGTGGTGCAGGTTACGTCATCCGGGGTCCGAACAGTAGACTTCTGGCTGCTGGGAGCTCACACCTATTTGATCCGTCAGTCCCAGGAGCGGAGCTCCAGGCAACATGGGCGGGCATCTCCTGCGCACGGTAGGAGCTGCATGTGGAGAGCATTTTCTTGGAGGATGATTTTGCCACAATCATTAGTTGGATTCGGAACGAGATGAAGTGAGTAAGAGCTCACCTGCTGCTCCATGATATCTGGGAGTCTATTGGCCATTTTTCTGCGACGGTTGTTCGACATGTTTATCGGGAGGTGAACAGCCGCGGATTGGACAGCATCATTTGTTGCCGATCACATCGGAGATTGGTCATGACATCACGGAGATGTGTGCCACGGGCATTTCTCGATATTTTGTATTCTGACTTTCTGAGCTGTACTCACACCAGATATCAAAAAAAAAAAAAAAAACATCATCATGTTGTTTTATCTTGTATGCAGTAATTTTACTTGAGAAAGAAAAGGGAGAAAAATCATGTATGCACTAATTGCTGATTAAAATTCCCATCCAAGTATGCTAACTGTTGTAAATATCTCTTGCCATAGGTCATTGAGTCGGCCTTCCAGCAAGAACAGGGCCAGGTCGGCTTTGTGGATAACTCATCAAGCATCATTCTTGGAGCTCAAGGACAACTCACAATAACCACTGCTCTCAAGGAGCTTCGGAAAATAGGCGACTTACTATTGGAGATGTGAGGTCTGTTGTATATATATGAAAACAACTTCAACTGCCATTGTTCCATGCTTGATGAATAATTGAAGTTTGTGGATTTCCTTTTCCTCGATCCTTACATTATGGCAAAGGCATGCAGCTGTTTCCATGTCTATTTGTTCTGTCAACAAAAAAAATTTACCATGCAACGCAGCTCCCAGGAAGTCGATCTCTTTGGTCAGTCTTGTGAAAATGCAGGCATGAAACAGGATTGAAGCAGGTAGAAATGGTTGCATGCACAATTCGGATACATGATCAGTTGAAAGGATCAGTTATATAGGCCATAGAAGTGAGGTGGGATCCATCAAGGTCCGAAAGTGGATGAAAGTACTTCATGGGATTGTGGTTGGACAGACAAAGAAGAGGTAACGGTCGAGGAATGGTAGGAGGAGAAGGCAAGATCCTTGATGTCTGTTGTGCTCGCAGTGGGGTGAATTTGCGCTCCAAGTTCTCTGCATGCCGTTGGCCTTGTGTGCGAGTGAAAACTAATAAATTCATCCAAGTCCATCCTAGCATTTGTTGCTTTTACATATAAGAAGAAAAAAGGAAAAAAAAAAAAAGAATTACTGTTATTACATGTTCTGTTTTTTGGTTGGATTGGTGGATCTGATAAAATTAATAATATCTCATAGGTTAATGCTAGTAAAAAAATATATATTAATAAAAAAAGAAAAAAAAAAGTACAAGATACAATGGCAAAAGTAATTCCCCAGAGGTTTGTATATGGTTAATGAAGGATTACCGGGTTTTTACCAAGAGAGAGGCTTGTCGAGTGAAAGATGATAACCAATCGAGCAGCCGAGCTGTTAATTCAGGAAAAAAGAAGTTGCATCTAAACAGGTGTTGCCAAAATAGCACATTTAGACAAAATACCTACGTGTGAGTACCTAAATACTCCCTTCTCTTTTTTGAACACAATAACATCCCCACAATCTGAATTACATTATCGATTTCCTTGTTGACAATTTATTTTTTAAATTAAAAAATTAATACTTTCTTTATAAGTGCAAGAGTAGCTTCCTTAACAAAATCATTCGACTACACTGAACCTCTCCCCATTTTACATCCAAAGTGAAAAAAATGCTGGACCACATGACCATTTATAGGATCATTTTTATACGCCTATCAATAGTTATCAGGCATGTATGGACTAAAAAAATTATGTGGAAACATTTTTTTTTTCCAGAAAAAAGTGCAAGCACCTGAGGGAGTGATTATGTCAAATGAAGTACAAAACATACCAATTCCCAAGGAATAAAAATAAGGCGCCTTTATTTTTTCAAAAATACATCTTTATAAATATGAACAATTTTTTTTTTTTTTCCAATGAAAAAGCCCTTTGAATATTCCAGTCTTCCCGGTTGGATGATGCTACCGGTATGCTTCCGTAGAATTTGTGTCAAACACCAAATTGTTTTTTTTAAAAAAAAAAAACCAAACACACATCCAACAGAAAGCTGCTTCCACTCAATAAGAAAGCTTTACAACAGAGAACTAATGATTTGGTCCTTTTTTTACTGTATATGAATCTGACTCACTTATGATATACCCTATCCCGATTGTCGAGTCCACGTGTAGTAGTTACTTTTAAAATCTAAAGTTCTTTTTTCTCAATTTTTTTTTTTTTTTAAAGAGCAAAGCTTCCCCCCCCCCCCCCCCTATCAAGTAGAAAACAGAAGCAAACTTATCTGCATAATGACAACATTAGAACCATTTTCACCCAAAAACTTGAAGCAATACAATTACAGGCATCACTCCTCAAACATGCTGAACACGTTAAACACAAAATGACTGCAGGACTCGATCATCAATAGCACATGGCGAACAAGGAGGGACAACGATCTTGCTGATCAACACAGAAGCAACATCACTCAAGTCAAAAACCATGCAAAGGGGTATGCCATTGCTAACAAATACGAGTATATACAGACATAATGATCAAAAAGGACATTACTTCCTGTAAAACAAGAACTTCTTATTGTTCTGCTTATGTCTCAGTTGCGAAAAGCTAAATCCAATTCATTGCTTGCTTTGGGATCACGATATGGAACCTAATCATTGTTATGATATCCTGGAAGAAGAGAAGCAACAAAACCAACAACAAACAGCTGGATCTCTTTCACAATTCCCCACCAATTGAAACCATTCCCAGCCTCTGGTTCTCTCTGGTTCTCATTTGCTGCTGGTGGGTCCTGGTTTTCCATAGGCTGATCCACATTCTGGTTTTGGTTCTGATTCTCAGCTGCAGGATTTTCCCCTGCAAATGTTTTAATCAGTACTTGATTTTTCATTTTTGTGAAATTAGTTTCGTCAATGCACGTTTCAGGTCCGTTAGCTGTCATAATGCAGCACCATTCTGTGTTGAACTAACAAACCTGCAGGTGTGCATCTAAATCTGTATTGGCATTACATAGCAATTGTGGATAGAGAAATTACCAGGCTGAGGATTATTCCCATCATCCCGAGCAACTGGAGGGCCATTATCTGGCTGGACAGGGGGCCGGGGTTGGGGAGGAGCTCCTGCACGTCTAATCCATCTTATAACAGGGTTAAGGGCTCCAGTCTGATACCTGTAGAATGAAGAACAATTAAATAGTGAATAAACAAGGCCAGCACAAGTCAAAAGGAGGCGTCTGGCAAAAATTCTTACATGGTTTAAAATGAGTACAAAATCAAAGAGCAAAAAAAAAAAAAAAAAATCTAAACCATCAGTGATTAACTAGCACTATAATAAATACATTTTAGAAAATTTGTTAATATCAATATTATCAATGGAAATGCAGAGTTAACTCAATCGAGCAGCATATATGGGTAGTGCTCACAGATACACAAGTGAAGCAAAGAACATGAGAAGAAAGAGCCTCTGTCTTGATCCATCCGGGTTTAGCAGAAAAACTACTGCAGCTAACTTAATGATGAGAACCAAGTCAAGATGAAATGCAAAGTGAAATCTCCTCACAACTACTTGTCTCTGAGGTCCTTGTTGCTGCCTAACTTGCCCCTGCTGCTCAGCAGCCGCTCCAGAATTTTCCCTCCTGAAAAAAGAACTTCACTAGCACATGATATTCTTTGCATCACATTATTTATGTACTTCTTACCATGAAGAAAGGGTAGAAAAGAAAAAGTAAAACTATACAAAGGATAAGATAACAGCACCCTTATTTATTTATTTCTAATTGGAGAAAAGAACATCCATAAACTGTAGAAGAAAAGAAGAGACATTTAATGCTAAACAAAAGGCATTGCTATATTAAACGATGAATGCCCTGCAAACCACAAAGAGCATGAAGGCCAAATCAATATGATAGCTAGAACCTGTAAAATAAAATTGAAACATATGCACATCAACATCAATAATGATTTGTCCACAACTTGTCGGAGTATGATAACCCCATCCTAGGAAATCTGACATGCAAAAGCAATCAAGGTCCCTCCCTCTCTCTCAACCCACCCACACAAGCCCACCCCACCCAAACCCACCCACTTTATCCTTTCTTTCCTTTTCCCTTTTCTTCTTTGTTTCTTCTTACCTTGTTAGCTGGCATAAATGGAACAATCACCTTGCTATAACTTGTCATACCCTGGTCCCAGAATTGCAATAACTTTTTTTTTCCCCACGGTAGAAAGAGGCTGAAAACTGGTTACAGCATACAGACGTTACATCATATCTCAGGAAAACCAAACATTCAGACATATGACCTGGAAAAGAACCAATAATTGCAATAACTAGTTAAAACATGTCCTGTGTACAAGCATATACTCCCATTCAAACGGGAATAGGTATACTTCTCACATATCTGGCCCCAATAAACTGCTTTCTTTCAGCTGACTGATTAAGCTGATCATCAATCAGACCTAGATCCTTTAGCAAGCCTAGTAAAAACCCTAAAGTGCTTTCTAACCCCTACTTGACCTTAACATTAATTTTCCCTCCTATTTTCAACAAAAAAATTGATCGTTTAGTTTTTCTGCATGAGATTTTCTTCACAATAGAACCTCGACTGAATGTTTAGAAATAGTAAAAACGTCCCCTTTCCAGTGCAAAAGGGAAATTAGACCCAGATTCTAACTTTGTTCCATTCATGAACAAGTTCAGAAGGCTATAAATTTGCAATACCACTTACGGTCTCTCTTGGTTTCACTAGTCTAATTTACAATCTAAAGCAAATTATCTCATTTGAACAAAATATTGTGTTAGCAGGCAATAACCCTGGGACACAGTAAGGAGATCTTCTGTGAACTTCAGGGGAATCAAGGCATGCCTGCGTAGCTTGTCTTGCCCAAACAAGCCATGATTGTAAAAGCCAAGATGTCATGAAGTTTCAAGGCAAATAATCATTAACTATGGAATCTACTATATAATATAGATCTGAGGAGATTTGTAGCATGTAGTAAGTCGACTTAATGAATACATATCTTAGGTGATTTTTCACTAGTGTGCACTAAGTATTTATTTTATCTAACTTAGTTTTACTTTTACGTGCAAAAGAAATGAATAAATGCATGAAGAAAGAAATGGGCATAATTTCAAACTGCTTCTGTTTTGATGAAAACTAATTAGACAAAAAAAAAAAAAAATGCAGGGTTCAACATTACAAGGAAAAGCTTACGTGGGAATATTATACTTAAGTGGAATAAGAGTGTTGGGAGGAAACTCAATCATCGGTCCCATGAATGGATGAACCGGAACAGCATAGATCCCTGGACCATGATCGTTATTTTCTGTATTCTGAAGAAGAACCATTCCTGGTATGAGGGCAGGATCTGTCATGGTAAACATCTGGAAAGCAGCATCTGGAGAGCTTTCGTAACTGGATGTATTTGGTATCTGAACCAACATGCCAACAATCATTAGATGCATTAGAGCCAGAAGACGAGGAAAGTAAACACTTTATTAGAAAGCTAAAGGAATGAAGAATGTCCGTATTTGTTGCCTGGGAGAGGGAATGATTTGTTCACTGTTGGAAAATACCTCTAATTAGGTCGAATTTTACACCAACGTTTATAGTGAAAGGAGAGGGGAAAAAAAAAAAAAAACACTGCAAAGCCTTCTCAAGAACATATCAAATCGACAGAGCTCTTCCCATAAGCTCCAATGCTACCAAGCCAATTTAATTTCTAGTCTTCCCATTATAACTCAACAAAACCCATCATTGTGACTTCATATTCTTGATCATCCACAACGCCACTTGCCTCAGATTGCTCACCACCGGTAGAATTGTCATAACTTGTTCCGTCATAAAAACCTTAATTTCTGATCTGTGGCACATGCCACAGCCAATTCAAGTCATATATAAATTCAAGTCATATATAAGAAAAGGACATGCAAAGAGGGAGAAAAGAACCCTAAAAGAAAAAAAAAGGGGAGAGAAATTGATAAAGATGGTCACACCGCGGGCATTCCACCATGGTAATTGGATTTGGAACATATTCTAGTAGCTACAATTATGAACCTGTTCACAATACAATTAAGTCTAGGGCTAAATCTGTAGAAATTTATTCCAAAAAACCTGATGTTGAATCATTAGACCAACATCCCTAGACAGACGCAATAAACTATGAAGAGGGGAGGGGTTGATTTTATGCCTTCAATGGAAGGATACGAACCCCAACCCTAAATCGATCTAACTGCGTATCGAGGTCGGGGGGAGAGAGAGAATCAGAAGATCTAACGATTCGGCGCACCTGAGATCTCGCGGGACCGTCATCGGTCGGCGCGGGATGCGACGGAGGGGGGTCGGAGAGACGGGCTTCGGCTTCTTCGTTCGCCATGAGAAACGAAAGACCTTTCTTTGTCGAACCTTTCTCTCGCCGGGTAGCGGAGCGGAGCGGAGCGGAGCGGAGCGGTGCGGTGCGGTGCGGTGCGGTGCGGTCTGCTATTCCCCCAGGGAGGAGCAACAATAATAGGGTTTCCATCTTCCTTTCCAGCGGTTCCCAACCCAAACGCAGGCAGCTCTCTAGGCCCTGCGTCTGCGGGATGACGTGGCTGCGTGCTATTGGAAAGATCATGACACGGCAGAGTATGATTGGAAGGATGGCGCAAACATGGTGGTGCCGCAACATTACTCTCTATTTTGAAATCCAGCGGCGCTGGCTCCACTGTGCTTTGTGCATGGTTTAACAACACTAAAATTTCATTTAGGCATGACTCAAATTGCAAGATTACCATTATGTTATCTTTATTTAAGCACATGTTTATCAAGGTTTTTGAAATCCAGTATCAGAATCGAATCCGATGAATCCGGAACAAAGAGAACCATAGGATGTGCATAAATTCATCCGGATATTTATTAAATACATTTGCAAATACAATCTTAATTTTTTTGCACTCAGAAATTCACTTTGTATGCCTATATGCAATAGTCAATCAATTTCTAAAAGTAAATAACAAATGGCATTTGGTATAATCGGTAAAAAAATCACACAAATTTATATTAGCAAATAGTAAATCTACATGAACATTCCAAAACACCGTATACTACTATAATAAAAGAGGTTTATTTTTTTTTTTTTATTCATAATTGAAATGAAACCCTAATCAAATACTCTATCAAAGAAGTTTTTTTTTTTTTGCTTTTTCTTTTTGTGTGTGTGTTTTGTGTTGGGGGGGTGGGTAGATACTTTATCAAAGATTGAAATTGTTTGTATGATAACCCTCGGTATGTTTTCCCCTTAAAAAATTAAAAAATACTAGACTTTGTTGAAGAAGGGATTCCGATGTTACTACACTCAGAAAGAGAGGAGTATAAGAAAAAGACTAGATTTCTCTACCAAAAAAAAAAAAAAAAAAAAACTAGATTCAACAAAAAGAAAGAAAAGAATTCCAATTTTTTTATATTTAGATGTTTAAGAGCTTCCAAGAAAAGAGGAAAAGAGAGCCAGATTAATGCATTAGGAAAAAAAATAATTATGAGATTATTTTAAATTTGGATTTAATTAAATTAATTTAAATTTAATTCTTTCAATATCCATCTACATTTGCACATGCATTATAAAAATTACATGCAAACTATATATTAGAAAAGATTGTATAATATATATAAGAAACATACTCGTTTCTTTTTTCCTCGTGGTTTCTGAAAAAATCAGCCTTCCAAATGCGAACTACATAAAGTACATTCTCCATGCTTTATCTGTTGAGCTCTTAAAATTTGTATGTCCTTGCTTAATGTGTTTTGGGATTGTGCTTTGGGATTCAAATCTCTCATTATGGGCAAGGAGGAAACTTTGGCATGTTGATGTTGGTGGTGTTACAGAGGACACAGACAGCAACAGTGCAAGAGACAATCTAGCAAGAATTGGGTTTTGAAAGAAAAATATCTGGTACCATTGAAGTTTCTGAAGCTTTTGGGATCTTAAGTATCTTGATCGGTGACCAGCGCCAGGATGAACCAAAAGATGGAACATAAGAGAATTTTAGAAGAAAGGACATCTTGGGCAATTCATAATGTTTATCAAATCAACTACTATAGTTAAATTAGAGCAGTTGTACTTGAAGGACTGACTATAATCTTTAGCAGTTAATAAAGCCATGGATACGATAGCCCAAAAATATAATCAAAAAATACTTGAGATATACTGGTTGATAGATACTAATCCTTTATTCGCCAGCATATGAACAATTATCAAATTATATTTATTATTTGTCGAGTAGCAAGAGAACAAAATAGGAAAAAAATCCCCCCTTTTTGATCGTAATTAAAGACATGTCTATTAGAGTCAAGTCGGCGAGGTTCTGTGTGCCAAAATATTGGTGGCTTGCACATTAAGTGATCAAAAGTCTAACATTACAGAGAACCTGGGATTTTACTTGAATTGTCAAAACATCGAATGGTAGTTAACAAATTGTCGAAGTTGTTGATTTACAAAGAACCGAGAGATCTTGAAGTCCAAACAAACAGTCTAGGACTAGAGCATGTAGTAAACAAGCTTTAAGACAGACAAATAAATAAAACAAGATACGAAGGATTTTCTCTGGATAATCTGACAGCTAAGTATCATCTTCTGAATAATCACGCATACTTGTCTACAATGAATGCAAACTAGCGCTTGTCCCACTTCTCACACCCTTCTGCATTGCAATCAGAGGTTCTGATATATGGAACACAAGATTAAATAAACGTGGTTTGAACAAACACCATTTAGGACCGGTTGTCTCATAGCCAACTGTCTGCCTGCACTTCTTTCTCATAGACAAGTCCAACTTTGATCCCTTTTTTCTTCTTGGGATAAAAAAAACAAAACAAAACAACAAATGCACCCCGAAGCAATTTACATGCTTGCATGTCGATCAAATCATATTTTCGCTCAAAGCAATGCAGTGCAAATAAACATGAAAACACAAGACAACCCACAATTTCACATTTGACCGGCTGGAAACATGAAAATGGCTCACAATCCATTCCCTGTATGGATCAGAAGAGCATAGACGAGAAAAAGAAACACGGAAAGCAACAGTATCATCAACTCAACAAAAAAAGGGTATTATTAACTCTTACAAATACTTCCAAAACTTCATAGAGGTATATCTACATACTGAGTCTCCTTCAATAATATGTTTGAAATGAAAATATAGGTTGTAGTATAAAAGGCATTAGATCCCCTTTAAAATTTCAAAAAGGACAAAAAGAAAAAAACTTGATCTCATCCTCGTGGTCCAAAATCCATCCAATTGTCACTATGTTTGCACTGCCCCATCACATTTTTTCCTTCCTGCAAGGTACAGATTTGTCAATTACATCCTAAACTTTATTTAATTGGTATCTTCAAGAGAATGGAACGTTACAACAACAAAATAACAAAGGACAAGAACGGAACATCAAACTAGCATTTAAGCTTCAATACATTGCTTTATCAGCAACAGTCAGCTGAAGAATTTATGATGTAGAAATATGATATCAAAAAATTCCAATTACCAATGTGCACGAAGAGCATCAATAACCTCCTTTCAAGCATAAATGGCTTTTATCTTTCATTATATTTCCTCTACCCCCAAGCAGGGTTTCCCATATGGCCATACCGTGCCAAACCGCCGGTACACCCCGTATCGTACTGGACCGGTGGAGAACCAGTACGATTCTGTCGGTAAATTTAGTACACCGGCGGTATGAAAAGAAAAAGAGAAAAAGTGAGAAAGAGAAAGAGAGAAAAGAAAAGAGGGAGGGAAGTGGGAGCCGCCGGAGGCCGGCGGTGGCCAACTGCGGCCGCCAGAGGATTTCGAGCCTCGTATCGTCCGATAGGGCTTTCAAGAGAGTGAGAAAGAGAGAGAGAGAGAGCGCGCTCGAAGGGGGGGCCTACCGGACGGATGGCGCCTCCGTCGCGAAGTTCCCAATGGCCGATGAGCCGACGCCGATGGCCTGAGGGCGTCCGCGGCTCCGCCCTCTTCTTCTTTTTCGAAACAAGCTGTCATCTGTTTTCGCTTTTTTTTTTGTTTTAAACTGATGAAGTCGGCAACCCAATTGCCGACTTCAGAGATTTTTTTTTAAAAAAAAAATCAAAAATCATGAAACTGGCAACCTATTTGATGGCTTTACTTAAAACTTGATTTTTTTAAAAAAAACTCACGAAACAGGGGCGTCATCCCTGTTTCGCGCCCGCAGAGCCGCGCGCGTGGACTGCACCCTCCGACGGCCAGCCGGAGGCCGTCCGACGGCCTTGCTGGCTCCTTCCCCTCCCTCTTTTCTTTCTTCCTCCTCTCTCTCTATTTCTCTCTCTTTTCTTCTTCCAGTTCGGATCCGCTTGCCTTCGTCGGTTCACCTTGATTCAGTACAGTACGAAACCGTACCGTCGGTCGGCCGATACGGCCGATCGTACCAACTCAGGAAACCTTGCCCCCAAGCTTTCATCGACAAAATCGCAATAAGTTGCATGAAGAAAGAAAAATAACAAAGGTAGGACTACTGCTTCAAAGCCGGTGAAAGAGCATTTGGTCATAAAAACTTATGTTATAAATTTGGTGGGCTAACCTAGTCATGTAATGGGAATTGTGTATTTCCTACTACATTCACAAGATTGATTTCAATTTTGTCTCATCTTCAAAAGATTCAGTCTACATGTCAAAAATTGATCGTGTTCAAAATCCAAATTCATCACAAATGGAAAGACTGTTCATCTAAAAGCCCATTCCTTTAAAGAACAGCCAATGCATATCACTAAAAAACTAAAAATAAAAATGAAAAAAACATAGTAATATATGATTCATGCCACACATATGATGCAAAGAAAAAAAATTTCAGTTTCATGGGGAAAAGGTTTATTCTGCACATCTAATTATAACATCAACTTCTAAAAGTTTATAATAGGGTTAACCATTCAAAAACCTTGCACTACTCAATGGTGCTCTAAAAGTGTATATTAGCAAGTAGTCTCAATGATCAGGCAATAGAATACACGCTACTCTACGAGTTCCAATAAATATATCTTTTTAATAATTATCAATTGGTAGATCATGACCAGCAGGATTTCAGTCATGCTTCAATATTATTCATCAAGAAAAAAAAAAAAAGGCCTCACCAGGAAAGCTAAGATCGAATAATTTTTACCAACAACTGAAACTACCAATCAATGTCCACTCTATCAAGATATAAGATATTCAAAATATTTTCTTGTTATCAAAGTTTAATAAAAGAAGCCTACATTGTTTCTGAGAAAGAGGTAAATCCAATGTGAGAATAGCTAGGTTAGGAATGAGCAAGGAATGGGATAAACCTTCAGAACAGAAGTCATAGCATAACAAACAACATTACATAAACTTCCAACATGACATTTTTGCAAATAGTTGCGTAGATATTAAGTAGCGAGCTAACTATGTGGCTTGGAACAAAAATAGACCACAGCATTCACTAATATCTTTTCTCCTCGGTGAGGGCAGTTAAATATTTTTACTGCAGAGATAAGCAGACCCCCTACTGGCTCTCACATCCAATGGAAAACACTTCTGTTTTACAAAGCTACCTTAGCAAGAAAAATGACTACATGTCAACCATAAAATATGTTAGGTCTTGGTGAAATATAGCTTGAACCATGACCCATATAGATGGAAAATGGTTCTCTTTGGTTAAGGAATGGCTGCACTGGGCTGCATGGGGTCATGATCCAAATGCCTGGTTCACAATTGATTATGTTGTTCCTTTTACCTTGACCCAAACTCCTAGTCATAGTTAACAAGTGCCTTAAAGGTTAAGTCATATTGAGTGAAAACTTGAATAACTTCTATAAAGTTTGAAGTTATGAACGACCACGTAATCCAACACTTGGAAAGCAATTGTCACTGTATATCTTAGTTCTTATCAAACATAAGAACCCTGCCATCTGAAACATAGAAAACTGGAGACCAAATTATAATTCTTTTTTAGTTAAAAACATGTAAGTGTTACAAGAAGAGATTATTGTCATGTAATTTTGGCAGGTAGAAGGCCTCCATACCATTGTTCTCGAGAAGCCAATAAACCCTATTACGATCTCCATACTTATGCCGACAAAGATGGTATATATTCAAGTTCAAACTAAATTCTAATCCAATCTAACATTATACGTTCCAATAAAATCAAATTGTCAAGCAATTTTGTGTTTGGAGGATAAAGAACACCAATTAATGACTCTTAATTCCTGGCAAGAAAGAATACAACCAGGAGAAGCACCGACAAATCTGCTAATAATCCCAGGAAAACATCAAAAGTCCAAGAAACCCTAACCTGGGATCCGACTCGAACCGATTCATCTCAAGCGACGACCACAGGCTGAGGCTTGGAGGGCTCCGGTTGGCTCTTCTTGGGATCGGCGAAATCCTCGGGGTTGTAGATGACGGTGATGAAGAGGGAGCAGCTAGGGCAGCGGGCTATCTCCTCGCCGAAGCGGAGGTCCTCCCTCGTGATCTGGAACAGGTCGCCGCAGGGACAAGGGTACGTGAACGCCTGCAGCTCCTCGTTCCACTCCATGTCCTCGATCTCCACCTCGTCGTACGCCGACATCTCTTTTTCTTCCCTTATCGGTATCCAAGATCGCTCCTCGCCGCCGCCGCCGCCGCCGCCGCCGCCGCGAGCCCAACTGACAGAGAAAAACACGTATGTCGGTATTCATTCCCTTCTTTATTTGTGGGAGGAACTGGGAATGTGATGCTGTGATCGGACGGTTATAATTGGTTTCTATCGACAAATAAAAATCGCCTTTTCGGATTTTATATGGAAAAAAAAAAAATTTTCTGATGCCGATACTAATAAGCAAACTAACATTATATTCTATTGAAATATTGAAATAGCAGAGTAATTGTTTTTTTCATAACAAAGGCTTCTCGGCTCCCGATTGATGCATCCGGCCCTCCAAATAGGAAAACAAAATCGACAAGATGGAGAAGTAACAATTGATACGCTTCGGAGAGCTATAAAAATCCACCAATTTCTCCATGTAAAGCCATTATATCAGAAAATTGTTATCCACCCTGAGGATTAGCTTGGGGTTGGAGTAGTCACCTGTGATTAGAATTTTACTGGAAGTAGATTGGACATGTAAAAGCAACTTCAGATCAGGCGCATTATCTAAAGCAACAAGGACCATCAACTACATAATGCATTGCATAATGATTTGTTCTTAAATTCGTGCATATAAACAATATGCTAGTTCTACGTGCACTTCACGTGGACCAAGTCAAAAGGATTCTCACAGATACAAGTAATAGAAAGTTAAATTATTGGATTAAGCTCGGGATTATCTGTTTTCTTACTTTCGATATGGAGAATGACCAGATGTTGCAGGATGCATCAAGCTTGGGATATCAATGATAAGGTTCCACATGGTACTAAACTTGCACATTTCTTCCAAGCCTATTTTTTTTATCAATGATAAGGTTCCACCTTTGTTTGATTAGTGCTGCATGTGAATATGAAACAGCATTTTTCAAGGAGCCCTGAGAACTGCATAGCACGGGCCAGATGCCAGTCATATGAAAGCCAATCCAGCAAACGCTAGTCGATTGATGGCTTCTACATTCCTCTTCTTGTGATAAAAAATGCCAGACGGCACCATCCCAAATTCACATCGAGAATGAGGAGATGGACCTTGTCAAGGAGGCCATGGAGAAGGATTGACCACTGCAACCGTGGCCGGGGAGGTGGTCTCTGGCTGAGGTCCTTTCTGGGGAAAGGGACCAGCGCAATGTTGTAGGTTCCGGACTTCCGTTCGTTAGTTATTCTAGTAACGTGTAACGGCCGTACACCCAGGGTTCTTGGGTCCTCGTTCTCAGTACCATGTACATCTCCGATGTCGTTTTGAGGGGCTAATCTTATCTGATATATTTTGCCCTAGCACCATCCATGCAGCGCTTCAGCATGCGACATGATGATAGGTACAACGTTTCATTTGGCAGAGTCATAGAATAGGCCAAATAGGAAGATCTTTTCGGGCGGCTCAACAGGCACAACGTGGCATTTAACTTTAAACTAAAACCTAAAGGCAGCCAGGATGTAGGACAAGCAATACAGAGACAAGGTTATGACATGCCAGCCAGACCACATAGGAGTTAAAAACCGGGAAAAATTGAAGAAAAAGGAAACGTTTTCACAGCATATTCTTGCGTGGTCAGCATGAATATGTAATTACTCACGCAAAATACGGGGAAAAAAGGTCTCAGTCAAACCACAAAATCTTCCAAAACGGAGTCCCCACGACTGCATCAAAATGGTGTACAATTTTGATCCGATGGGGCAAGGATCTTCAACTAATACCGCAGACATATTTTTACTAGTTCCGTTCACGTATCATTCATGCCATCTGAAATTTTGACCGTTCCAACACGCTCCTCTCCACCAACCCACTTTATCCCACAGACACAGAAGCCATCTCCATGTTCCTCTGAAAACAAAATTTCACTTTCATTAAATTAAGGACCAGATCAACTTTTTCACCGATAAAAAGAACTAACAACATTGGCCATATGCCTCCTAATTCTAACCATGGTTGCTACCTAACTTCCAACATTACACTACAATAGCAAAGCATACTTTGCACATCATAGAGTAAATCCAACACCTGCCTGCCTCTCCCATGCCAACCTCAGCCATCTCATGCAAGACAAATAAAGAATATGCACATTAAATTCAGAGAACACGAACACAGTTAAATTACATTATTGATCTTTATCAGGCATAAGTAAAGGAGGGTGATCTTCTTGGGCATACCACACGACAATAAGTCATATGCCTCCTAATTCTAACCATGGTTTCTCCCTACCTCCCAACATTACACTACAATAGCAAAGCATACTTTGCACATCGCATGGTGAATCCAACACCTGCTTGCCTCTCCCATGCCAACCTCAGCCATCTCATGCAAGACAAATAAAGAAAAATCAGATATTTTGTGCATTAAATTCAGAGAACACGAACAGTTAAATTACATTATTGATCTTTATCAGGCACGAGTAAAGGAGGGTGATCTTCTTGGGCATACCACACTACAATAGGTCATATGCCTCCTAATTCTAACCATGGTTGCTCCCTACCTCCCAACATTACACTACAATAGCAAAGCACGCTTTGCACATCACAAAGTGAATCCAACACCTGCCTGCCTATCCCATGCCAACCTCAGCCATCTCATGCAAGACAAATAAAGAAAAACAGATATTTTGTGCATTAAATTCAGAGAACACGAACAGTTAAATTACATTATTGATCTTTATCAGGCATAAGTAAAGGAGGGTGATCTTCATGGGCATCCCATCCGCTGTCGGCTTCCCTTCCTCCCTGTATGTACAACTTGCACTGAGCTTCTGGAGGGCTTAGCATTATCCAAAATCTACATTGCTGCAGAGCCTGCACATTAGAGAGAGGTGGTTCAACATCATGGTTACCAACTGGAACTAACAGAGCTAATGCCAGATATTGAATTCTGATACAATGATTCAAGTCCAGGCAGGATGTCCAACAGGACACCAAGATAGGGTAGCATCCAAAATGTCAGGATAGGACTGTCCTGCCACCATCCTAACATCCTGATTGGTACATCTTGAAATATTTTTTGTCTTAAGTATTAGAATGACAATGCATCCCATTCTATGAGAAAACTAGCATAACCCCATCCCACGAGATTTAAAACCTTGTTATGCAATGCCTCAATTTCAACTTGCACAGAAGAACAAAGTTTTATCTCTGTTTGTATTGTCTACAAACTAAAAAGATTAACAATAATACACAATGAAACAACTAAGTGATGAATCCAAGATTCGCTGTCTTAGTACCGGACCTTATATTAGTCCATCCTATTACAATGTCGGTATATGATTCGGTATAATACGAGACAGCATATCGAATGTCAATATGGTACAAGACAGCATACTGGTATGAGACTGGTACGATACAGTAAGCTCCGTACAGGACAAGATGGGATGGCATGGTAGACCATCGATGAATCCCCAACTCACAGTCATTTATGTTCACAGCGCTAATATATCATCATTGTACTGCCACAAATCCAGTGCAGGGAAGTTATCCTCCCATCAAATCCATGGAACTATAAAAATAAGATGATGACTAATCCTATTGGATGCCAACAAAGATTACTCACCCTGCTTCTCAGTCAGATACCAGTCAGCTTTCTTCATCATCAGACTGTGCAGAAGCTTTCTCCAGGCTCTTCTTCACTGGATGTGGAGATACACCTGTAATTCATGAAGTAATGAGTCAAAGTGCCTACAACAAAAAAAGTAACTACCAGTAAAAGGATGGGATAAACATCTCGCCTCTTTGTTTGTTCTTTAATGTTTAGCAATGCAACAATCAAAAGTGATTCCTTGTAACAATAGATTTTTCCATAGCACACAAGAAACAAGAAAGGAACATGCTTTGTGCATGGCTACAAAACAGCAAATGAATCATCTTTCTGACAATTTAAATTATTAGAATGACAATCTCAGTTTCTAACAAAAAATTTGTATATTCCAATCATGATTCATCTTGTTTTGAGAAACTCTCACCTCATCCCAGCATCCACCTTCCGCACTCCCAAAAATTATAAATAAATAACCACCCCCACACCCGAAAGAAATAAATAAATAAATAACACTCCTCCCCCTGTCCCAAATGCCAGGTCAAAAATGGTGCTTCACATTATAGGTCATGTATTACTTCCCTCAAGTATGTCTTATGCATGGCCTATGTTGCATCAAACACTTCCTTTACATGGAACATGTCCACTAGTTTTAGTTACTTGTTTCACTTCTAACTACAACCAAAAAAATCATGTAATTACAATTTTTACCAATAAAGCATTTCAGTTTTTCTTCACATATTATTGGAACCTTTTTCCACTAAAAAAAAATTTATATATATATATATATATATATATATATATTATTGGAACACTTCAATTAGATCCCAGAATGCTTAAATTTATACTGATGATAGGCTCCATGACAATCAACTTTAACTTCATGAAGAACAAAATCATAATAACCATGGACAATGGAATAAGAATGATAAATGAAACATCACAAAGAATTAGATATGCCTATTTCACAACAAGAGCAATCCTACAGTTTCCAACCATTCTCCTAGCATAGTACATGAGGCCAGTTCATACCAGGATAACTTGTGGGTATAGAAACAAGGATAATTGAGGTATTGAAAATCCATAAATTCCAAATTTCAATTTACCAGGTTAATTTTGTGGTGCTTGTCACATCCAAATAAGTAGGAGAGCAAATTGAAAAAAAGAATTTATCACAACATGTGTCACAGGTTACAGGTAGGGAACCAATTAAAATAGTATCTACTCTCCATATCGGTATTCCGATGTTGGAACTTGGGAGACATTTAACAAAAACATATTCTCAATAATTTCGGGATGAGAGACAAAAGGAAAAAAAATAGCTCTGGTTATACAGCTTTGTGGAATAAGACAGAATAGTTGAACTTCATAGCTTCGATAGTCCTATTTCCACTTGAGAGAAACAAGTGATCTTAATAGACAAGATCACTCTACCCATGGCAACATTTGTGAAAGACAATTTAAGATTCATAACCTGTGCAAGTTTCAAAGATGAGATTGAAACAGATATATCCTCAGATGAGTTACTGGTAATACTCATTGAGCTGGTGAAATATGGATCACCTAGCATTATTGCCACAAGACTAATGCCTAAGAGGTATGAACCAATCCCTTCTACAGTTTACCAGTAATCTTGGGGAACATTGGAAATTTATACACAAATCCCGAGCTACATCATTGGAGAAACAGCAATAACATTATACCAAAAAAAAAAAGAACAACCACCTTATAGTTAGATAGTAGGCCATATTCTATACATATTTATACATATAAATATATGCTAAATTGATAACAGCAACCGAACAGTGTTGTTCAACGAGCCATGTTTATCATGACACACATCCAAGATAAACAGGGTAATACTCAACATGCATGCATCAGCACAATATTCCACCATAAGGTGACCTCGTCTGCTCCCAAACGATATTAGAGAAAGCAAATCTAACAAAGAGATTCCAATAAGTAGATTTCTGCCCAGAAAAAGAGGACCCTCCGACTTTAAGAGTCTATGCTTTCTAATTGGTAGGAAGGCCCGATATATTTCATTCAACTAATACTCCATTATGCAATTTTTGGGGGATGAAGAAAATCTAGACCTTTATAACGTCCCACGTTTTAAAGTGTAAACAAAACTGTAGCATCAAACAATATGATTTACAAGAGACCAGATTGAAATACCAGGTTTTTCCTCAAATCTATAGATCAATATGATGACGAAAGAAAGGTCATTATTATCGTCCATTAGTAGTCCAAATGAGCCAGCGGAAACTCCCAAATAGAATCGCTGGATAACGTCCCACGTCACTCAAGAAAAGGTTGCCAATTTCACCAGAAAACATGAAATAAATTCTTATACAGAATAGATTAAGAGATAATTAGCTAAAAATTAATTTTTTATAATCAAATCATCGATGAAGACATCAGCCAATCAACCAAACCATCAAAGAAAGGGATCTGACATCTCGCACCCTTACCTTCCACGAAATAGGCGGACGAGGGCCAGCCACGGACGCTGGTGAGCGAGAGGATCTCCTCCTCCGTCATCGGGTTCTTGAGCTTGCCAATGAGTTCCACCACGCCGTAGGGCCGCTTCCGCGGCGGGACCCAGTAGGAGGCGCCCGGCATGAAGGGGAGCCAGTCGGGGGCGGATCGGCGGACAATAATCCCGTGGATGGCGTCCTCGAGGCGGCGCATCCCGAGGACCTCCACATCCGGGCCGGTCGCCTCTGTCTCCAGGTCCACCTCCACGAGCAGCGCTTTCTCCGGCCGGCTCGCCCGGCCACGGCGGCCCTCGAGGCGGGCGGGCGGCTGCTGGAGGAGGCACGCTCTGGTTGGATCGTGGATTAGGGTTTGGGACTGCCTAATAAGGGTTTGAGAAAGGACGCGAGCCATCGCGGAGAGAGAGAGAGAGAGAACAGAAAGGAGATCGAGAAGAAACGAGAGAGATGAAAGAGAAAAGCGGTATCTAATTATTTACAGGGAATGGGCGATGTCGGGGTGTCGAGTTTGTGGTTGGTTTGGAGAGGGAAGCGTGTAAGATGGCAGGGCTCGGGTCAAATAATGCGCGGCTCTTCTAACGAATTCCAGGGGGTCGTGGGCTGGTAACGGTATCCGGCGCCCAGCGTTTTCCAACGCAGATGGTCCCGTATAGAAAATGTATGCGGGAAAGGAGGACCTGCTATTGCGTCATGCATGACCATGTTGCTGATTCATGCACCAGTACAATTGGAAAATGCCTTTTTTGGTAAAAAAGTATTTCATTGATTAATACCTTTAGCTGCGATACTAACAAAATCCTTGAACGGCTAATATATAACAAAGCAGCAACAGATAAAAGAGGCTCAAGGACCATACAAAAGTATTCGTTACATGAAACAGCATCACCTAAGATATATTAATGAAATATAGTGGCGAAAGTAGAGAATGGAAATAAGAGGAGAATGCAGATTATTATTATTATTTTTTATTTTTTATTTTTAAAAATACAGCTATCCGAAATTTATTTTTAATTTTACCGTCCACACATGAAATTACGGCCACCTAAGCCCACCTCAAGCCTAACTGGCCAGATGAGATAGAAATCACCACTTAAACTTGTGATTTCAATGAAATCGCCACTTAGTTCGATAATTTTGCTGAATTTGCATGCTCTTCCCTTCTTTGCACTGGATGCACACCAAAGGGCCACGCTGGAGAGAGTGGCAAAGCCGTATGCAAGGGGTGATGCAGGCAGCTAAGGGGTTGGAATGCGATGTCGAAGGTACAGAGCAAAGATTAAGGGGGCGGTGCGGGTGGTTAGGGGGTGGCTCGCGCAACCAAGGGGCTATGCGGGTGACCACGGGGCAGCGCGAGCGGTGTGGGTGGCCAAAGGACAATATGGGGGGCCATGGGGGGGTGGGGTGTGGGTTCGTGGTGGGATAAGTGAGGGCGGCGATGGAGACGGCCACGGAGGGCGTGGGGTGTAGGTTCATCGAGGCGTGGCATATTGGGGAAGAAGAAGAAAAAATAAATAAATAAATATAATAATAATAAAAATAATAAAAAATACATGAAAAAAATAATAAAAATAATAAAAATAATAAAAATAATAAAAATAATAATAAATTTTTAAAAATTTTTAAAATAGAATGTTTTTTGTAATAAAAAATAGATTTTACAATTAATATTTTTAACAAAATATTTTAAAAATTATTTTTTAAAATTGATAAATTATTATTATTTTAAAAACCTATTTTGAAATAAAAGAGAAGGAAAGAAAAAAATAGATTTTTAAAATAATAATAAAATATTTATTTAAAAAATATTGAAAAATACTTAAAAATAAGAAAAATAGGAAAAAATAAAAAATAAAAATAACTAAAATAATAAAATATGTGGAAGGAAGCATAATAAAATACATGTAATAAAAAATAGATTTTTAAAATAATGATAAATTATTATTTTTAAAAAAATTAAAAAATAATTATAAATATTAATTTTAAATGATAATTATGAAAAATACATGGAAGCAAAAAAGAAGGAAGATTTTTAAAAAATAATAAAATTTTATTTTTAAAATTGCCTAGCCAAAAAAGCATCGAAGGAAAAGAAAAAATATTAAAAAAAAAAAAAAACTTAAAAATAAGAAAAAAATTCATGCTATGTGGAAGGTGGAAGCAGCAACTAGTAAGTCACCCTAAAATAGAGTGACTCTATAAGTCATTCTATCGTAGGATGATTTATAGTCGTTCTATTATAGAATAATTTTTTTATTTAGATAAAATATTGAAAGTCATTAGTTAATTTATATATTTAATTTATACTTTTATATTTTATTATAATTATTATTATATAAATTAAAATAATAAAATTATGTATATTTTATTTTTCACAACAAAGTGATATAAATATAAATTTTTATTCAAAAAAATATTATGGCCGGTAGTAGCTTTTTTTTAAAAAAATTAAAAAAAAAAAATCTTCTATCAATGCATGCATGATTTGCAAGCCAATCGACTGCTTGGTTAGCCTCTCGATAGATACAAGAAATTTTAACGATTGAGAAGAGACCGAATCCACATATTGATGTCTTAAAACTAGAGAGAGTTGGGCAGCTTATTATTTGCATCATGAGTTAGCCAGGAGACAACAACGGAGGAAAGGAATCACCCTATAATCAAACACCTTCGGAGTGAAAACATGAAGTAAGAGCATGCAAACCAAGCCAAGCAGCAGCGAGCTTTGCATGTGGTATTGAGCAATGAGATAGAAGTTTGTCGCTTGTGCATAGAAGAGCACGTTCATATCTTTGAATGATAAAACCTGGAGCTGTTTCATTCTTTTGAACAATTCCATCAAAGTTGACTACCAACACCCCAAATGGAGGGAGTAGTCAGGAAATAAGATTAGGAGCCAAGGACTGCTAAGTAACCAGCAAAGGGTTGCCCTAGTTGTTTGATTGGGTGCCAGCAGAAATGGAGTCATAAGAGAACTGATATTGATAAAAGGAGAAGCATAATCACAACAAATTATCCGGAGTAGTGTGAACATTTTGAAGGAGATGCTTATTATGAGCATCCCAAATAAGAGAGGTCATATAAGCAGTCATAGCTTTTACCTCCCTCTCTACCTGGGCATTGGCTAAAAAATCAAGCAAAGCCGACACTAAAAGTAGTTGAAAAGTCGGGAAAAGGTGGGCCAAAATAGCCAAGAATTTTGAGCATCAGACGGCCGATTGGAGGGAACCTCCTAAGAGGCAACCAAGTCAAGATCCATAGACGACCTTGCCGATGCTGACAACCCCTCTATAGAAGGGCCAGACGAAACCCTAATTTTTCTCTAACTATTTGGCTCATATCATTAAGTAGGAGTCAACGCATCATTGAAAAATGCTCTTATGACACAAATATCACACGGGTCTTTTTCTTTTCCCCTTATCTTTGTGTGAGACTTGTGGCTGAATTTTAAATGTAGTGCCTGATCTAGAAAAGAGAATAATTTTTAGTATGATGATTCATGATCGTCTAGCTGCACTAATTAATTTAGTTTGCTTTTGTAAAGATGCCCGAAAGAAATGCACAAATCTGATATGAATGGCTTGCATGGTGGCTCTCTTTGTGACATCATATCAATGGCCATCCAAAGGTGGACATGTATGCACTCATTAGATACTTCACATGCAACAAGGTGCATGTAGTTCATGGACTCGCAAAAACATGTGTCAGTTGGCTCACCTTGCCAACAATACTGGGGTTGTTTGGTTGGGGAGAATAGAATCAAGATCTAGAATGAAAATCAAAATGGATGAGTCCCATTCCAACCGCTTGATTGAAGGAGTCTCATTCTAATTTCAGAATGAAATGTGAATGACTCAATCTATCTAAAACCCAATCCGTACTCTTCTTTATGATTCAAATTTTTATTCTGATTTTAATTTCAATTTTGATCGCAAACTAAATGTTTTAAAAAATTTGTTCGCTCCGATTTCTATTCCAATCCATTCCGATTCCCGTCGTAAACCAAGCAATGGTGCTTAAAGCTCCAAAGCAGTGCCTCCCATGGGCAAGGTTGTTGAAACATATCTTTTATCACACATAAAAGATGATCCTCAAATAATAAATACTCAAAACTAATTGTTGCACGCTTTTGGGATGAATTTAGTAAGAGCCTCTTGCCAGGCTAGATGAGGAAGCGGATGAATATGGGGTGAAAGAGAAATTTCTTATGCACCACAGGTGATGTAGAAAATCCGACATGGAGTATACCATCTTGCTCCATTGATCCACGTAATCATCACTTTCCAATATATATTTAATACCTGTAGTTCCGTTCTTTCATTTAAAATTTTGAATGACAAAAATACCCCTGCTGTTTTGAAAAAATTATGATATCCTGTGACATATTATATCATCTTGCATCAAATTATAACTTTCTACATACAGGATATCATAATATGACCCAGAATGTCATAATATAGGAGTATTTTTATCCACCTACTTTCCAACGCACAATGTCTGTAGTTCTGTTTTTTCATTTAAAATTTTGAATTATGAAAATACCACTATTCTTTGAAAAAAATTATGACATCCTGCGGCATATTATGACATCCTACATCAAATTATGACTTTCTGCATGTAGGATGCGATAATATCGTACTGGAAGTAATAATATGGACATAAGATGTCATAATTTTTTTTAAAGAACATGAAATATTTTCATCATTTAAATTTTTTAATAAAAAAATAAAACTGCAGGCATTAAATGATGTTGGAAAACAGTAGCAACATGAACCAATCAGATAAGATGGTGTGCTCCACATCAAATTTTTTACACCGCTCGTGGTGCATAAAAAAATTTCTCATGGGGTGAAATCCAGAATGGACTTGCTATGTTAAAACAGAATTAATATTAAAACTGTCCTATGCCTACATATAACAAAGTGCACCATGGTTTGCCAAAGTATCATGAATACAACAAAATGGAGTCCTGAATCGGTAGACAATAAATATCCATTACAAAGAATGAAAGAATACTTGGCCATGAGAAACTTCAACAACAGACTCGACTATACAAGAAGGTCCTCTCAATGCACCATGCAGCGACCCTTTTGAATAATATTATGGAAAATAGTAAAAAAATACAATGCTTTTGAGGAGGAAAAAAAAGGAATGACCTTCTCAAATCAAATTTGAGTTTCCTTGTTGTGGAGCACCTTGAGGGAAGCCGCCAAATGGATCACCAAAGGGATTTGCAGAGCCCATCTGGGGATAAGGATATTGGGGTTGATAAGCGTGCGGAACCATTGTCATCTGTTGCTGCTGATAGTACTGCTGCTGCTGCTGATAATAATACTGCTGTTGCTGCTGCGCCATCAAAGCCATCTGGACATTGGGCGGAGGTGCGATGCTGTTGGACATGGCAAACGGGTCCCTGGAGTCAAATGGATTGGCAGCTGCGCCAATTTGTTGTCTCCTGGATGAATCTTCATACAGGCTATCAAGCAAGAGCTTGTCAAACCCGCCAGCCTGTTCGGGCCAAACAATATCATTGAATAAGAATTGGGGATTCATGTCCCTGAAGACTTTACCATCTTGGTAAACTAGCACCTCCAGTATAAAACTAAATAAATGATCTCTATTTCCTATGGAAATGATGATTTTGGTAAAGCATTATATAAAAAAGTTTGGGCAAACTTTCAATCGATGGAATAAAGCATGCATGCTAAAACGCAATAATAACAAACCAGTTTGCTTTCGACCACATAGCTGGTGTTGCTGCTTGGAGTAGTGACCAGTGCTAACTCCCATCCTGAAGAATCAGTTCCACCTCCAAGCAAGTCACGAGTTGCTGTGGGCTTTGAATCATCCCCTGCAAATAAACAAAAAAAAGGGTTAAATTAAGCAGAAAAGAATAATAGATCTACTCATCCACCAGTGCAAAGCAGAGAGGATCAAATATCTAAATTCAAAGATTTTTTCTGCTTGCATAAGAATTTCTTTTGTTTAAGCATCTCTCATATTCAAGTGTAACAAAAGGGAAACAGATCTCCATTTACACAGTTAACATTTAGCATATCAATGACTGCAAAAATGGAGGCTTGATTTAAAATCAGCAAAAATTGCAGATAACATGGAACTACCAGGCTGAATGATGGCTAGAGCCAATGCATTGCTTTGCTCAAGCTCAGCTGCAACAGGATTTATTTCATCCAAACCCTGCATGATGACAAGAGAGATGGACTTAAATCTTGAATCATAGACCCACTGCAAAAGAAGATATAAAAGGAGATAGGAAAACCACCAATAAATCTCCAGTAGTTGCAGGTTGAGCTTCAGGCTCAGGGATGGTTTCTGGTGGTTCTTCGACATCCGCAGGAGGCTCTTTCTCCTCTTCCACAGGAGCTTTTTTGCTCTCTGAAGGAGGAGATGCTTCTTCTTCTTGATTGTAAGTTAGTAAATTTGTTTCTTGATATTCCTATTTAAAATTGGTGAAGACTAAGTTACAATTAATTTATACATGTTCCTGAAAAGCTTCAATCAGAAGAATGCCATTATGCAAGAAATACATCTATGTATATTCTTTTTACTTTATTTCCTATTGATAGTGAATGCGTACAAAACATAACAGGCAAGAGACTAATTATGAATTGAAATGAGACAATCCTTCCAGCAAGCCCGTCAAGAAAGACAAAAAAAAAAAGGGCATGTATGAGAGTTGCAACCTTCAAGGTTCCTTACTACAATTAACCATATCGAGTGCACCTTAGTTTAACCAAGCCTTCTCTCAGTGGAAATAAGCAAAGGCGAGAAAAAAAGGACAATATGAATGACAAAGAACTTAATAAACCTGATCAGAATGTTATGAGTGATGATAACCAGGCCTTTCGTGAAGCCGTGACCAAACATCTTAAGAATGAGAAATTTTAAATAGTCCAGTGCAACAAGAGTAAAAAATATGAAAATGAAATCTTATGTCAAGGTGCTCTCTTTATGCTGTAGCTCCATATTATTTTCCCAAAGAGACAAACAAGAAGCACAGCCATCACTAATAGGTGTATAAATTAATTTATAGAATATAATATCCCATAAAAAACCTGGTCTCTAAGCATTTCATTGTTGTGATCACATCCATATATCAAATACTCAATTTCTTGATTCAGTCACACACCCTACACATGTCAAATAAAACTATTAATACACTCACTGACACCAACTACTCAAAAATTAGGTTCACTGTAAAATCTATAAGTATCTAAAATATTAATCAAGGAAATCACTCAAAAGCTGTTGATTGGGAAATATCTATCTATCTGAAAAGGCAAAAGAATTAATATAAAGAAAGCACACAATCAAGCTATCTTTATCAATCCATGACCAAGAAGCAAGGAAGAATGAGAAGATTTTCACTTAAAACTTCTTTTTTTTTTCATTTATGTTGAAACATAGATATTTTGACATCTCAATCACCGGTAACATTCTTAAACTCTAAATGCAAAACATGGAAAAATATATCAAAGAATGTCATCAAACTACTAGCAGCTCCAAACTGTATTATTAGTACACATATCAAAAGCAAGTTTCACACACTACAAACTTGAATACACTTACAAGTGCCTTGCTTGATCCAGAACCAACTCGAGGTGCTTCTTTAATGTATTCCTCCATTGTTGCTAGAAATGAAGGAGGTGGCTGTAGAAAAGGTCAACCCGCAAAAGAAATCACCATAAGCAGGAAAATGATGGATAAATAAAATAATCTACCCACCAATTGGCAAGTAGGTCTCCAGACCTGCCAACTGGCCTTCTAAATTTCACTGCAAGCTCCTCTCTTGTCTAAAGATGCCTTAATCAGAACATGGCACCAATTCAATGGTTGAAATCAGGTTTAGAACCAGTCATAGAATACTTAACTGTAAAGAATCTAGTTCAGCTTCATATAAACCCCATATAAATGGGTTGGAGCATGTTAATTAAGAAATGTATATAACCCTACATGAAAAAAGGGAAGTAAGTAAAACCTGTCTCAGAGTTGGAAACTGAAAATTCCTGGCAAGATCCAAACACTTGCAAAACTCATAGAAATCAGAAAGATTTTCTGCCTGTGAAGAATTATAAGTCAAAGCTCAACAAAAGATTATTTCTCTGCCAAGTAAAATATCAACAAGATAATTTCAACAAAGACTTCTGTTGTGATGGCATTTCTCTGCCACAAATGCAATAGAATTTTTGAGAAGAAAAATTAATACCTGCTGTCCTGCTCTTTTATAGATATCTAGGGCTTTGATGGCATCATATTTTGACATCTCAAAGAACTGCATCAAATTAAAAGAGGTTGAATGGAGAAACAAAACTAGAGATTGAAGATCCCATCACCAATTAAAAAAATATGTAACAAGTTAAAATGATAATACCATATCTACGAGATTGATGATCCCATCATTAATCGCACAATAGATTTTGAAGCTCTCTTTCAAAACCTAAATAATAAAAATTGGAAAATGCCATAAGTTTCATTTTTATATCTGAGAAAGAAAGTGATTACTTTGTATAGCAAGTGCATCCTGGTGAATCCTAATTACTTCTTTCGATCCTTTTCCCTTTTACAGAGTATAATGTGGGAGTAGCTATTTTAAGAAGCCGTAAAGTGAAGAAGAGTATAAAGAAAAGGACAAAAAAGAACATGATTTTCCAGACATTCACATGCAATGGAGAAATAAAAGTTTGACCAACCTCAGTTGATAGAGACAATGGTTGGCAAACATTAGGCAAAATTAGTAATAAGGAAATCCTTGTACTATTTGGCAGAACAATGCTAAGAGAAAAGAAAGATCGAAACACTCTCTAAGCCTATATCAAGGAGAAAAGGCACTTCTTTCTTGATCTTTGAAAAATTACTCTTTTCCTTTCCTACCAAATAAACCCCAGAAAAGATATGGAAGCAGCATCCTGTGACACCTATCCTCATGATAATGAGAAAGAAAACAGAGATCAAAATAGAAATCTAACATATTAGAAAAAAAAAGTTCCTCTATAAAAGAAAATAAAAAGGAAATAGGGGCTAGGGTTGAGCCTTAAGGTGATTGAATAACTTAATTAATGTCAGATGTACTTCCCTCGTAAGGACCCAGGTTAGAATTTAGATGGCAATAGGCATGGAAAAAGATTAGAGTAAGGCTTCTAAAACTTGCAAAAAATGTAACAAATGTTCAGGTTTCTGAAATTTTCTGAAAGGAACTGAGCCTCAATTAAAAGTGAAATGTGAAGGGATTGCAACTAACAGCTTTGCTATTTTAGAAGTAATTTAAGGTACAAACTTTAAAATTCTAGAAAATAAAATAGTTTCAAAGGGCTTAGCTTAAGAATTCCAGAAGATAAATTTAAAATATAAAACAGAATGTTAATACGATATGAGGAAAAGAAATAGCTTGCTTGGATCATCACAAGCTACACATCTTTATTTGTTGTTGGAGTCATCACTTCGAAACTTGGAGTCCAACACCATAAGAAAATATGTAAAAAGAAATTCTGAGATCACTACTGAACACTTGTTCAGATTTGTCATTCCTTTAAACATGCAGCTGAAGACTTCTGAAATTAATATTGCACCCATACTAATAACCATACAAATATACAATTAAATCCTCCTAGTTAATTGTATTATCAAAGTTCAAATCCTGACAGATCCTACCTAAAACAAACTCTTGATCCTAAAAAACTGAAGGACACATAAATCACCAAAATGTCAGAAGACAACTTAGAAAGCCATGGTCTGGTTTTAAACTCACTCTACAAAATAACATTAAAAATCAAGTGAAAAGAGAATGATACTGAGTAATAGAACACCTAAGCTACTTTTAGACTAATAAATGAGAATACAATTAAAATTAGTAAAGATAGTTCATTTTTTTTAACAAAAAAACTATTTCTAGATCATGGTGATGCATATTCTAATGCTTATCAAGATAATTAGAGTGCTTTAAAAATGATAATAGGGATGCATACCAGAGCTAGTGCATACTGAATAAGGTAGTTTCCGCATGCTGCTCCCTCAGGCTACAATAAATGAAGATGATAAATCGGGAAAAAGAAATAAACAGAATGAAGTGAAGAAGCAGGTATTAGATGTATAACTACTTGAGATTCTTCAATTATACTAATATTAAAATATAACGGTTATGTATGAATCACCACCTGGCAGCCAATAAGGCGAAATAGTAGCTGTTGCAAGGCAGGCAACTGCTCTAGCAAGTCCACACAACCTAAAGTTCTTGTTCTACTATGCCCCTGAAAATTTGCATTGAAAATGAAATACAGAGAAGAATAAAATCATAATGGAATTTTTATACAAAACATAAAATCACGAAAAAAAATAAAAGACAGCCAAAGCACCTTGGGAGCCCCCTGCGCAGACCTCATCAGACGCTCTGATTCAATATCATATTTTAAAACCCTAAAACACTCAAGCCGTTCCTCTAGAAAGAGTGCATAAGTTCGAACCCATGCAGAGCAATCCCAAGCTACAAGGGCCAAAAATGGCATGAACAAAACCAAAGATTCTCTGGGAAACACAAACATATATATGTACCAGTCAGAGTCAGAGAAATTAACCTAGAGGACTTGAATCATCTTTGAAGTTTGAGATTTGTAAAATATTTCCTCTATGAGAATAACTCAACATCTCCTCTTTGAATGTAGGATCACCCTCTCTCAATGTCCTGTGAATAACTATCAATGTTTTCAATGCAACCTGTGGAATTTCATCAATATATCATTATTCATCTGGAATAGATATACATACTCCCAGACTATACCAACTTTATTGCAAATGATAATCATGTGAAACTCAAATTCAACTGATTTAAGGCTCTAGAATTAACTAAAGGTTTAATTGGTGAAGTTCATCCCATCTACAATAGGAACAAGGCACGTTAAAGGATGATGGAGCATAGTGAAAGATCACTCACCCTTTGAAATCAAATAGTTAGCTTTGACCACTATGAAATTTCAAGAGTACATCAAAAATTATAATTCTTTACTTACTATTAGTAATGTAAACATCATACACCCCACATAAGAGTTTAGCAAAGAGCGGTTTAGAGAATGCAATAATCTTTTCCTAAAAACTGTATCTGTACCAAGATAGACCCAAAAGGAATCCAATGTAGATGACATACCAAGAGCAACAGCGATAATGTCGATTATTGTTAACTTGGTATGTGAATAGTTAACAATGGTCAAAAAATATTTAAAATACGAACTGTGGTTCAGAAAGAAATGAAGCTGCATTGGACTTTGACAGGAATGAACACATTCATCAATGCACAATTAAAATAATGTCAACTGTAATTCCTATTAAAAGTTATGCTAATGAAAAGGCAAGGTAAGTTTGGTTGCTCTTCAGAAAAACTTAATTCTTTAGGAAAAATTTAGTTTTCCATTAGTTTATTTCAACAAAAAAAAAAAAAAAGACAAGTTTGGAAAGCTTATTTGTAGGTCTCTAGAAACTATTTCCTTTTCCATAGGACATTTCTTCTTCTTTTTTTTAATTTTTCTTTTTCCATGTATTTTCTTGTAATCAAATATACCCCAAGGAAAACAGGTATGGCAAAAGTTACATCAATAAGAAACAGGAAATAAAGGTCCCATCAAGGAATCAGAGAAACTTATCAGAATATGTCGGAGTGGGTACACTGCAGTGTTTTTCAATAATTACAAGGCTGTGCTTGAAGGTTTCAATATCAAAATCACAACTTGATCCTTTTTGGTTGTCAAAAGGAGAAGGTTCAGAAATGGAAAATGGAAAAAATATAGAAGTTTTCATTTAAAAGAAGAAGAAGAAGAAGAAAACATATTGAGGTTTCCAGGAAAGAAAAATCTAGACTTAGTAAACTTTACTCAGAGTGCAATATTCCTAATTTCATGGTTTTAAGGCTTCTATGAATTAGTTGCACAATTTCCTCATATTATCAAATCAGATACACCCTAAATATTTGCATGCATTTCGTGTGATTCCATGAGTTTTTTCTTTGTTGCTCCAGTCATTTCAGAGTGTCTTTCTTGTCCATTCCTCCTGGAGAAACTGAATTATATCTAGCACCTAGTCACTTTTCCAGGAAACACTGGGATGAATGGAACATGTGTTTCCTGGCAACTGTGATCCAAATGGAGGAGTTTATTTATTCCAAGATTTATATTAAACTGTCACCAACGCTCCCTCCCCAAGCACTCACCTCAACAAATTCAAGGTCGAAATATTTATGAAGTCCATTTCTATCAATCACGTAGCATGATTAACGTACTATGTCAAAGAGAATCTTCAATAATAAAAAACTGTTGTGCACTAAAAGCATAGTTTTGAACAAGTAAAACTTAGCAGGCATGTAACCTTTTATATTTGTTTTTGTTCCGTAAACCACCTTGACATAATGCTCGTACTCTACCTATTTTGCACATTTAATATCAGTGTTCTTTCTACCAAAGAGAAAGCATAGAGATTTTCTCAAATCTTCTTTGACAAATACAAGGCAATTCATTTTCTCAAAGAAGATTTTAAAATGGCTATTCTTGAAAGCAGTTTTGCAGAAAAAATAGAAACACAAGATGAGTTTCCACTTAAACTAAATTTTGTCATGCAAGACTGAAGACTCCATCTCCCTCCACATTTTGTCCTTTTTAGATGCTAACCATAGGCCACCAACACGAATGACCTTTTTTTTCCGAGCAAGTAATCCATTTTCAGATCTATAGGCTTCAGAATTAGGGGAAAAAAGGCTAATTAATCAACTGGCAATGGGCATGAGGTTATACCACATTCCCAATAACAATATATATATATATATATATATATATATATATATATATATCACTAACCATATGTTACAGTGATATATATATTAAATAAAAAAGATTCTTTCTTTTTCAGAAAAAGGAAAAAAATACCGTCCAGTTGCGTGTCTTGGATAGCCTTCTCGCAAGGGCATATATGCAGTAAGCTATATCAGCCCGCGGGCGAACCGCGGATGTAGCAGCAAATATTTCTGATAAAAAATTTACAAAAAAACCATTAAATATAGATATCTATATAATTATCACAAAAGCCGAAACTCGAAATCATACTATTTACAGAAGAACTGGAATAAAAAATATTCAAAAATTTCAAGATTTATCTCTCAATCGGAACAAATTTGTAATCTATCAACCAATTTTCACCAGCATTCACCAAAAAATGACAAATTCCAATTGGTCAATAAAGAAAAGAAACCAGCACTCGACAATCCGGCGCCAAATCAACTCACTTCTAACATGTCGTTCCTTCGGAGGGCACTCGACGTGGTTCGTTGCCTTCACGATCGCAATGTCCAGTTCCTTCCATGAAATCAACAAGAAAACACGAGCAAGAACAGATCAGACACCAGAAACTGATCAAATTCAAAGAACTAAAGAAGAAGAAGAAGATATCAAAAGGAGGGACGCCACGAACCTTGAATTCGCTGTTGACCTTGGCAAGGCCGACCTTGGTGGAGTCCTTGATGGCTCCGTAGGCCTTCCGCCAGGTCTGGAGAGTCCCCATCCCCCCGCCCGTCGAACTCCTAATCCAAACCCTACGCCTACCTTCCTGCCTTCTGTGACCACCACCGCAGGAGGAGAACGAGGACGATAGGAGAGGGAGAGAGAGAAGAGAGAGAAAGCCAGCCGATCTCTCCGGCGATCGTAACCGCGAGTTTTATTCTAACCACCACCTTCGACCCTTCCCTCCTCCCGCTTATAACGCGCCGAGGTTAAAACAAGAATGTTGATAAAAGTACTCTTATTTTTGATATACGCACTGTAATCTATTTCTCCCAGCAAAACAGGCTGAAATGAGAGTTCTCGTCATAAAATGGAGTGTATTTAGGAAGTCTCGACCTCGTTGCAATGGGTCCCAGAGGAGCAAGTTTAGACAAAAGTATTTCACGGAGGGAACATTGGGCTCTTTTCCTAAATAATATAAAAAAAAAAATTTATTTACATAACTAATACAAATTCTAACTTATTTACTAAAATAATATTAAAAAAAAACATCATTTTGAATAATATTTTCTTCCTGCCATATCACCCATATTTTTCCACGTAAGCATCATACGAAAAATAAAAAAATAAAAAATATTATTTAAAATAGAGTTTTTAAAAATACTATTTTGAATGGCATTTTTAAAAATACTATTTTTAATGACGTTTTAAAAAACGCCATTCAAAATAACGTTTTCTATTTTTTCTTCCAAAAAAAAAAGAAAAAAATCGAAGAAGAACGAGAAAAAAATAAATTTTAAAATTTTAAATTAATAAATAAATTAAAATTTTAATTTTGAATAAAATTTAAAATATAAAAATTTGAATTTGTAATTCAAATAAAAAAGAATTTTAGATGATTTTAGATGATTTATTTTTTTTCAAATTAATTTTTTAAGAAAAATATCTAAACAAAAATCTTAAAAATTTAAAAAATTAAAAATATCATAGAAAAAAAAAAAGAAAGAAATATGAAAGAAATAAAAATTATAAATTTAAATTTAAAAAAATAAAAATTTTAAATTTAATTCAAAAATATCATTTCAAATTCTAGCCAAAAATGTTCAAAAAAATAAAAAAAATAAAAAGTGCATTAAAAAATCAAAATTTTAAAAAAATCAAAAAAAATAAGAATTATAATTTGAAATTTAAAAGAAATAAAATTTTTAAAATTAATTAAAATAAAAATATCATTTCAAATTACTTTCTCAAATTCAAATTAATTTATTTAAAAAATATTTCAAAGAAATAAAAAAAATAGCCTAAAAAAATTTCATAAAGATAGAAAGAAATGAAATTTGAATTATATAATTATAAATTTGAATTAAAAAAATTAATTTTGTAATTTGAATTAAATTTTGATAAAAAAATAAATGCCATAAAAAAGTGAAAAAATGAGGAAAAATGTGAAAAAAAAGAAATTTGTAAATTAAACTTTAAAAAAAATAAGAATTTTAACTTTAATTCAAATAAAAATATTATTTCAAATTACGTTGTCCATTTCAAATTATTTTTTAAAAAAATTATCTCAAGAAAAGAAAAAAATATTGTAAAAAAATAAAAAATACCCTAAAAAAGAAAAAAAGGAAAAAAATAGAATTGAAAAAAAATAGAAATTATAATTCTAATTGAAAAACAAAATTTATAATTTTCAATTTTAAGAAATAAAAATTATAATTATAATTGAAATAAAAAATATCATTTTAAATAACTAAATTAATTTAAATATAATTGTTTAAAAAATATTTTAAATAAAAAAAAAACATAATAGATGCCAAAAAGATAAAAATGGAAGAAAACTAAAATTAAAATTTTAAATTATAAAAATTTTAAATTGAATTTCAAAAAAAATATCATAAAAGAAGTAAATAAAAGAGAAAAAAATGGTAATAAAATAGAAATTATAATTATAAATTTAAAAAAAATTAACTTTAATTTAAATTAAAAATTATCATTCAAATTACTATCCTCATTATTTAATTAAATTTATTTATTAAAAAATCACAAAAAAATAATTAAATAAATTAAGAAAAAAATTTAAAAAATCAAAAAAAGGAAAAGAGAAAAAAAAAAGAAAATGCCAAAGGGAATGGCATTTTCTCCTTCCCCCCTTCTTCTCTCCTTCTCCCTCTTCTCCCTTCTCCCTTCTCCCTTCTCCCTCTTCTCCCTCTTCTCCCTTCTCCGGCGTCTCTCCAGCGGCACGACGGCGAGCTCTCGACGGCGGTGAGCTGCCTCCTCTCTCTCCCTCTTCCTCTCTCTCTCCCTCTTTTTCGTTGGCCGCCAGCGTCAGAGGGTCGGTAAAAAAATATAAAGAATAATTTTAAATTTAAACAAAAAATCTAATTTTAATTGAAATAAAAAATATCATTTCAACTTACTTTTCTCATTTAAAATTAATTTTTTTTAAAAAAATATCAAAAAAAATAATAAATTTAAAAAATAAAAATTATCATAAAGAAGCCAAGGGGTCGACTCATGGGATCGACTCACAGAGTGTGCCAGCTAAAAATTTTGCGTGCCATTCAGCCCTTTTAGCTATGAGTTGATTCATGGGGTCGACTCAAAAATATAAACATGTTTTTCTTACAAAATACACTTTCAAAAATGTTGAAATTAACTCCAATAGATTATACATCTTTTGTTCTTGCTCTTGAAGCTTCCGAATCAGGTCTGATAAAATTATGATTTTACCCCTGAAATACAATAAATCTTTTTTCAAGCCAAAATCATTAGTAATCTCTTCAAATACTTTGTAATCATCAAAATCAATTCAAAGAGCAACATTTGATATATTATTATTTACGTTATAATTTTTATAGTCTTTTTAGCATAACTTTTTTTCTCCTAATGTTTTGAGACACATTCGAGTATGTGTATCCATATGCACAAAGCATAATATCCGATCACTTGAAATTAAATAATATAAAATAAAATTAATATTTAATATTATTAAATAGAATAAAATTATCAAATATATAAAAATAATATAATAAAAATATAAAAAATATTAAGTACAAATATAACAAAGACTAAGTCCCACAAGGACGTCGTGGTGCCCCGTGGTCGCTTGGACCTTCTCAAGAAGGCCTTCGTCGGCTGCTTCTGCTGTGATGGCTCCTCCCCTATATCAGTGGAGGAGATCTGCTGATCATGTTGCTCAAGAATAACTGATGCTGTCGGATTATCTACGGACTGAGAGACCCGTTCAACCCTCTCATCTGGATACACGGATTGACCTGAAAAGAAAGTATCATACTCATGTGGCCAACTGGTACCCGATCATCTGGGGGATGTAGGAAGAAGAAGGCGCTGTCATCTGTGGATCAAAAGGCGATGGCATCTGTGCAGCATCTAATGATGACATCTGCGGAATATGCGGTGATGGCATATGTGAAACATATGGTGATGGCGTATATCTCATATCTGGCGCCGGAGCTGCTCCATACCAAGGCGCACAGCTATATGGATCAACACTAATCGCCACCAATGTTCCAGAACTTGTTCTCTCTATCTTTCGCAGTATCCGAATCTGTTCGTCCTCATCAGTCGTAGATAAAGCACGACGAGCGTCCAACACGAGATCCGACATAGAATCAGTCTACAAAATAAAAATAAAACAGTCAGTATAGTGTAAAATATAAAACAAAAATATAACACAAATAACATAAAGTAATTTTTGTAATCTTACCAAAAAATGCACAGTAGAACTCTCGCCCTCGTATCCAGGAACTGCATACCGAGACTGTCCAATGACTCGCACCGTAATGCTAAAAAATCAAGCCATGTAGTCATCGGTATATGAACGGCCTCTCAAAATAGGATCACCATGAATAATGTGATCTCGACGTGCATCCCAAATATCGATGTACTCTGTATGTCTGATACGTCAGTCAATACGAGCTCTCTCTCGTCGATCAATACGATGAAGTCCCTGACTGGTATCAAACTACTCTGGGATGTCCTGAATCTGACCAAACTGCCGCAGTACACGATCGGAAAGATACCACTCTACCACATCAAAACAAATAAGTGGCACCCTAGCAATCCATATGTGGTGTCCAACTGTACACATCTGCGGCAGTATAGCCAATATCTCATCTGTATATGGCTCCCACAAAAACTGATATAGTTAAAATAAAAAAAATTAGTAAGCTAAAATTTTAATAGATTATGAATACTGTAAAATGATATTTGTAAAAAATTCAAAATTTATCCATTTATATGTATCAACTAATGTATCCAACTGGCACCTATAAACCCGTGCCACTCTCGTCGATACATGATGAACGTTGAATGCAATGTTCCATCTGTTTCACAATATATTAATGTTAAATAAATTTTATCGAATTTAAAATAATAAATTTGAAATAAAAAAAATAATATTTTGATACCTATATCCCAATGGTCCGTCTAGTCTAAATGGAACATCAGGATCCTGCTGCTCTGATGGCATCTCGAGCAACTGTCATCGTAATGGACTGATAGTCGGCATATGCTCCCATATCCAAATCTGCAAATTTCAAAAATTAAATAGATGATATATCCAATATAAAATATAATTAAATATTAAAAATAAAAATTTTTAATTTATATACCTGTAATAATACAAGATAACCACCAATCTCACTCTGATCAGCATAAGAACCCCGACACATAGCTCTGTATAGATAAGCTAGTACTGCACTGCCCCAACTGTGTCGACGAGCGAAGTCTAAATCCTCTAATAATAGCAAAAATATTAACTTCATCTTATTCGATAAAGTATCGAGTAACAGGACACCACCTAATAACCGCAGCACCTGACCCCTAACATACTGCTGCACCATCTCCTCTGGTGCATCATCCGCAATATGAAAATGTCGATAACGATCATCCAAACACTCAATCCTGAGTCGTGGATGATCCAAAAAATGTGCGTCGGGCCCAAACCCTAGCAATCGCAAGCACAAAGCCTGCCACTCCGAAATGGTAAGCGTGGGATCAACTCCGGTAACTGGATCGCCATCAACTGGTAGTCCAGTAAGGATGCGGACATCCTGTAAAGTGATGATCACCTCACCAAATGGAAGATGAAATGTGTGTGTCTCTAGACGCCATCTCTCAAACAAAGTAGTAATAAGACCAACGTCCATCTGTATACGACCAATCCGATATACTCCATAAAATTTCAGATATCGTAAATAATCTAACACTCTATGTGGGATGTCCTCTGTCCTCCAGAAGTCAGCATCGGATCGTCGTAGACGAAGGTGTCTGGGCGCCTGCAATAAAATATAATAATTAGATAACGTACATGACTTTTAAAATAAAAATTTAAATAGTAAATAGGATTGGAATGCTTACGCTGCCATCTAAAATAGTATGTGATCGATGGTGCTCCAGCAATGTAAGAATACTGCTGTCTCGAGGACCGGGATATCGCGGATCGTAAGCCATAATACGCTAATAAATCTAAAATAACGATATTATCACATATGTATTAAAAAATAAGACGCAATATATTTTAAAAAAAAAAAATTTTAAATACAATATTATCACACAATACAACTTAAACATAAAATTCAGTTTATCTCAGGATATTGAACACGTAAATTCAAATACAATCTCACAGAAATACATAAAACAATGACGAAAATAAATCTTCGGAGCCTTTAATTTTTTCTACTATTTGAAGTTGAAATATGTTGAATTATCCTAGGACAGCAACGGCGATCATGACCTTGTTCCATTTTCATCTGACTCAAAGCCTAGACTATCAGAATTTATTCCACTGACTACCCAGTCATCGTTTCCTATATGAGTGTCGTCTCCCGCACTTACCACTACTTCTAGCAAAGGAGAAGTCACCATAGCAGAAGATACAGGAGAAGTCACCATAGGACTTGGAATAATTAGACAACTAGGACCGGCAGTAGTGAAATATTGTTCTGCAAAAACGATCTCAACACTATCGGTTTGCACCATAGGAGTTACGAAAGGTGAGGAAGGCCCAACATTATTGTCCGCTTGAGTTAAAAGCTGACTATGGTATCCAAAACTTGGTACATCTTCCTTTTCAATATATAATTTTAAAAATTGACATTCTGAATATTTCAAAGGAAAGGTCAGCATTTCTTCGACATCTTCATCGTCATCAATTGGAACCAAGATATATTTACTCTGCATTAACTGTTTCGATAGATTAGAAGATTTTCATTTCAATTTTATTTCATATTTTTCTTTATCTACAGGAATACTGCTGTATAAATGATCCAATAATTTTTGACGTGATAATGATGAAGATACTCTAATCATCCGATTTGCAGGGTGACTGTACTGCACACCAGTTTCATCATTCTGTATCATGCCATCATAATACAATAGTACACAAACTTGAGTACTGGTCATTTTCTCAGAGAAACCTACGATAAAATCAAAATCAAAATATTTAATATTATTAATTATTTTATCGTTTCAAAAGATTTACATGATACATACATCATATCATCAACAAATAGGTATAGATAGATCCTATCCCATTCGAAAATTGCATTAATTCTATAGATTAATTATATTAATCAAACGATACGTAAAAAAGACTCAAAGAAATTTTGACAGCATTTTTCCTTAGTTCTCTCCACACGACTCAAAATGTGTGAGGAGAACTAAAGAAAAATACTATCTGAAATTTCTCTCGAACCCTCCGCATATCATTTGAATAATGTAATTATCTATAGAATTAAATGCAATTCCCAAACTATCCAAACTGGACAATCAATTGACCAATGTATATATTTTACGATATCTATACAAAAATATATATATTTAAATATATATTTTATACGGATAACGTAGAATATTCTATATTGGTCAATTGACGGGTCTACGTTTTCATGAAATACAATTATTTTAAAATTTTTAAAATACGATCGAATTGAATTTTAAAATACATCTGAATCTAATGAGATAAAAATAAAAATAAAAATAAAAAATAATGAGATAAAAAAATAAAAAGATTGAAATAGACGGTCCGTCGCGGGGGTCGTCGCGGAGCCACCGTCGGGAGCCATCGCAGAGCGACCGTTGGAGCCCGATGGGGCCCGCCACCATCGCGGCCCATCGCGTGGGACCTGTCGTATCCCACCGCCGAAGAAGGGGAGGGTCGGAGCCCGCCACAGGAGGCCGTCGCCGCACCACGGTGGGGCCCGCCGCCTCGGCCCCCCGATGGGGCCCGCCGCCCGACCCCCACGGGGCCGCCGTCGGGGCCCGCCGCCAGAGAAGGGGAGGGTCGGGGCCTGCCACAGGGGCCGCCCCGAACCCAGGTGGGGCCCACAGCCCCCCGATGGGGCCCGCGCCCGGCCCCCGTGGGGCCCGCCCGCAGCTGCATGGGCTGCCGCCGCCATCGTCGGGGCTCGTCGTCGGGCCGTCGCCGGCCGTCTGTCGCCGGTGGCCAAGGAAAAAGAGGGGCAGAGAGAGGAAGAGAGAGAGAGGAAGAGGGATAGGAGGGCCGGCCAAGGGAAGGGGACCGTCGGGGCCCACCGCGTCGGGCCGCCGTCAGGCTGCTGTCGGCCGTTGTCGCCGGCGGCCAAGGAAAAAGAGGGAGAGAGAGAGGAAGAGAGAGAGGGAGAGGAGGGGGCCGGGGCCCGCTGTCGGGGCGCGCGGCCTGCCGCCGGCCGTCTGTCGCCGACGGCCAAGGAAAAAGAGGGAGAGAGAGAGAGGAAGAGAGAGAGAGGAAGAGGGAGAGGAGGAGGCCGGGGCGCACGGCCCTCCGCCGGCCGTCTGTCGCTGGTGGCCAAAAAAAAGGGAGAGAGAGAGAGAGAAAAAGAGGGAGAGGAGGGGGCCGGGGCCCATCGTCGGGGCACGCGGCCCGCCGTCAGTCGTCTGTCGTCGGAAGTCAATGAAAAGGGAGAGAGAGAGGAAGAGAGAGAGAGAGGAAGAGGGAGAGGAGGGGATCGGGGCCCGCCATCGGGGCTCGCGACCTGCCGTCGGGGCGCGCGGCCCACCACCGGCCGTCTGTCGCCGGCAGCCAAGGAAAAAGAGGGAGAGAGAGGAAGAGAGAGAGAGAGGAAGAGGGAGAGGAGGGGGTCGGGGCCTGCCGTCGGGGCGCATGGCCCGCCGTCGGGGCGTGCGGCCCGCCGCCGGCACGCGGCCTGCCATCGACCATAGAAAAAGAGAGAGAGAGAGGAAGAGGGAGAGAGAGGAGGCAGCTCACCGCCGTCGAGAGCTCGCAGTCGTGCCACCGAAGAGACGTCGGAGAAGGGAGAAGAGAGAGAAGAGGGAGAAGGGAGAAGGGAGAAGAGAGAGAAGGAGAGAAGAAGGGGGAAAGGAGAAAACGCCATTCCCTTTGACGTTTTCTCCCCCTTTTTTTGCCCTTTTTTTATTTTTTTAAATTTTTTTCTTAATTTCTTTATTTTTTTTGTGATTTTTTAATAAATAAATTTAATTAAATAATGCGGATAGTAATTTGAATGATAATTTTTAATTTAAATTAAAGTTAAATTTTTTTTAATTTATAATTTTAATTTCTATTTTATTACCATTTTTTCTCTTTTATTTACTTCTTTTATGATATTTTTTTTGAAATTCAATTTAAAATTTTTATAATTTGAAATTATAATTTTAGTTTTCTTCTATTTTTATCTTTTTGGCATTCTATTACATATTTTTTTTATTTAAAATATTTTTTAAATAATTATATTTAAATTAATTTAGTTATTTAAAATGATATTTTTTATTTTAATTATAATTATAATTTTTATTTCTTAAAATTGAAAATTATAAATTTTATTTTTCAATTAGAATTATAATTTCTATTTTTTTTCAATTCTATTTTTTTCCTTTTTTTCCTTTTTAGGGTATTTTTTATTTTTTTACAACATCTTTTTTTTTCTTCAGATAATTTTTTTAAAAAATTATTTGAAATGGATCGTGTAATTTGAAATGATATTTTTTATTTGAATTAAAGTTAAAATTCTTATTTTTTTTAAAGTTTAATTTACAAATTTCTTTTTTTCATATTTTTTCCTCATTTTTTCATTTTTTAATGGCATTTATTTTTTTATCAAAATTTAATTCAAATTAAAAATTTAATTTTTTTAATTCAGATTTATAATTATATAATTTTTTTTCATTTCTTTCTATTTTTATGAAATTTTTTTTGGCTATTTTTTTATTTGTTTGTAATATTTTTTAAATAAATTAATTTAAATTTGAGAAAGTAATTTGAAATGATATTTTTATTTTAATTAATTTTAAAATTTTTAATTTTTTAAAATTTCAAATTATAATTCTTATTTTTTTCCAATTTTTTTAAATTTTTATTTTTTTAATGACACTTTTTATTTTTTTAATTTTTTATTTTTTTAAACATTTTTGGCAAGAATTTGAAATGATGTTTTTGAATTAAATTTAAAATTTTTATTTTTTTATATTCAAATTTATAATTTTTATTTCTTTCACAATTTTTTCTTTTTTTTCTTTTTCTATGATATTTTTAATTTTTTAAAAATTTAATATTTTTGTTTAGATATTTTTTTAAAAAAATTAATTTGAAAAAAAAATCATCTAAAATTATCTTTTTATTTGAATTACAAATTCAAATTTTTATATTTTAAATTTCATTCAAAATTAAAATTTTAATTTATTTATTAATTTAAAATTTTAAAATTTATTTTTTTATCATTCTTTTTTTATTTTTTTTTTGGAGAGAAAAATAGAAAACGCCATTTTGAATGGTGTTTTTAAAAATGTCATTCAAAATGATGTTTTTAAAAATGCTATTTAAAATGATTTTTTTAAAAACACCATTTTAAATGGTGTTTTTTATTTTATTTTTTTTTCGGACGACGCTTACATGAAAAAATATAGGTGACGTGGCAGGGAGAAAACGCCATTCAAAATAGTATTTTTTTTCTTTTGCATTATTTTCGTAAATAAGTTAGATTTTGTATTATTTATGTAAATAATTTTTTTATATTATTTTAAAAAAAGAGCTCGGGAACATTAATGCTGTGATGTGATAGGTTCATCACGACTGTTGGATCACTGTATCCGGTCTGACGACTTTCAGGTTAACGTTTGCGGGAAAACTTCGGAACCAACTTGGGTCGCCAAGGAGCTGTATTGGCGCGTATCATTGGAACCAAAATCGATACGAATCGAATATTAATATTTTTATATCTATATTAATTTTATTTAATAAATATAAATATTAATATTAATATTAATTAAATAAAAAATATATTTATATTTATTTTGAATGAATATGAATATATCATATACTAAAATTATTAATATATATTGAATGATTAAATTTTATAACCACATGACCAAAAATATTACTAAGTAGATGATAAATCAAAATAATAGCATTCTAATATAGTAATATATTTTTCTTAAAATTTTTTAATAATATATAAAACTAAATAAAATTAAATATTTAAATTTAAATCAAATAATTATTTATTTATATATATATATATATATTAATAGATATAGATACGAATATGGATATTAATTGGATACTCATATTTATATCTATATCTATATAAAAAAACTAATCCGAAGGAATAATATATCATCCATTTTTACCCCTACATATCGTGAGGGAATTACTGATTCACCGGCTCCATTTTCGGAGATCATATTTGCAACCCATACCAGCAGTCCAGTAACAGTATTCATGTTTGTGCTTCACTGCACATGCATAAAGCTTCTTGATAAGTATCCTTAGAAAAGAATTTCTGCCAAATATTAGGAGTTGATTAACGTAAATTCTCATGATAATATCAACTGTAGACAAAGTTCAACTATGACATACCCTCCCCTCCCCCAAAAAAAAAGGAAAAAAATTGTAAAAGATGAATCTTTGCTATTCACTTGATTAATTTCTAAAATCAGAAGCCAATAATCCTGTTGATCAAGGTATACAAACCAACAGAGAAAACTAAAAGAGTGACCTGCCCAACAAGTACCCCTTTTCACAATTATGATCATTAGAGTAAACTCTGCACATATTTAGAGTACACTACTTATTTCATGCACAGCATCCTTCTCTTTCACAAGCTTTGCTCATCAGTAATGAATTATCCCACAGAAAGCAAGTTACTTTAGAAGCCCTTAGAAGCCCGCAATTACATATCTACAGTTTTTGAGTACGATATTGGTATCTATTTTATTAATGATCTATGCAGTATAGGAGAAGAAATAGCCATTCGGGGATCAATTGCTGACCAATGTTTAAGCAAATTGTCACCATAATGCCGCTTAAGCGTTTGTGATACATGGAATCAGCATGTATAGCACCGTTTGGATCATGCCCATGTGAAACCGACAGCATGGTTGGGTTCTAATCGTAATCACAATCACATTGGTAAAAAGTAGTCACAAAAGCGTATTTAGGTGGTATAGATATTTATCTAGTGCCGGTATTTATCACAATCTCGACTAATCCGTTCACAAGATACTAAGGTTGAAATGTGCTACCCTCCAACGCCACAGGTGTCAGATGAAATATTACAAGATGCATGAAAACACTAATCAGATCCACAGGTCATCCATCTCCAACCTAGAATGCAGATTTTGCGGGAGATATCTATTGACCGAAATCAATCTTTCATTGAGGTGCATCGAAGATGATGTGGTAAGGCCACACCAACTGTGGCTCCAAGACCACCAATTCATCCAACTCTGGCTCCAAGATCACCAATTCATCCAGCCACATAGATGAAGCCTGCGTCTAATAGCCACAATTAACAACCTCAATTCAAAAAAGATGGAAGATATTTTTCTCTCAATAAAAAATCAAAACGTGATCTAAGGATCCATGAAGCTAGGCTTAACAAACTCATAGACATTGACTAATAGCCTCCGAGCTCAACATTCATACAAAAAGGGTATGAAAGGGATCCTTAAGTAAGAAGCAAGTAAAACTCAATTTCTGAGGAGCGGAAGAAGCCTTGGTGGAAGGAGGAAAGAGAACTTTCTTCATCTTTCTCACTCTCGTTATTTTTTCTTTCTATTGTTCCTAAAGCTCCAACTATCTTAAGCATTGAAAAGTCCTTCGAAACATTTTCAATGAATGTGGACTTCCTTTGTAGATATTTCCAGCATCGTAGATCTTAGATAGCATCCAATTCTTATCACATTAGTACCTCTCTGAAGCCTTACAGCAATACACCAAAAACTAGATTCACCTTGGCATGTTACAAAAACAACACCTTTTCATTTGATAAACCATAAACTAAGACTACAGTGATATACGGCAAGCTAGTCCGCCAATACAAACGTTGTTGACGTACCTTCTGGTAAGGTTTGAGCACACAGCGAGCGCTCCGGGCTCGGAGTGTGTTTGAAATTGCTGCTTGATTTTTCAATTTCATTCACAGTTGCTGGATCGAAAGCTGCAAAATTAAGCTATATTCTGCATCAAATGCAGAAAATGACATCACAAATAGAGTTCGTTAGGTGGAGGTTAAATCTTGTGTCGACCTATTTGGAACCTCAAATATCACCCAAAAATTAGATAAAGGGTTCATTTGTGGGTCAAACACTTGACCCTCTTTTTAAACTAAGATGGGAATCAGCAGCATATGCACGGATCATTACCAAGTTATACATGATATGACTCTAATTTCTAATGAATATATAGAGAGAGAGAGAGAAAAAATTAGGCTAAAATGAGGGTGATTGGATTTGAACTTAGATCCGATAAAATCAAAATTCTATAATAAAAATCCTACATCAATGATCCAAATCATTGAATGTAGCCTACTATCTCAAAACTATTTATACATAAAAAATTATATGACTTATAAATTCTTCGTCTATGTATTAAGTAATTAAAAATTAAATAATTTAAATAAAATTATATTACATGTATGTTTTGATTATTTGATGCATAGATCGGAAGGTCTTCAAATCATATAATTTTTAAAATGAAAATAATTTTAAGATAATAAATCAGATTCAACAGTTTGGATTATTAATGTATCATCGCTATGATCCAATTTTGATCTGACTGAATTTAAACTTAAATCTGATTGGTTTGATTATAACTTCTCTCTCTATATACATGTTGCGTCGTTCATCTTCTAGTCCTCGTAGCGGATCTTGAAGAAGGTTCGAGTCTCCGGCTTCTCGTTGTGCTTCCTAACATACGCTTCATCCCGTACTCTCTGTCGTCTCTCTTACCCTGGACGCCTATCATCCCCATCAGAACTGGCCTGCTGTAAAGATCCGACCGTCAAAAACCCGGGGGACCACGTCAAGTGGACGGCCAAGATGATTCAACAAGAACACACAAAAAAAAAAAAAAAAAAAACCCACCATCCAGAACAATGTCGCGCGAGACATCATGCGGGCGATGTTTGAATGAACCGCATATAAATAATACGCCAGCTCTTCTTCTCAAGAATAACGAGCAAAGGACAACGGTCGAAATAATATTTGCATTGAAAAGTTTTATGCCGTATTAACTGGGACACCCAACGCCTCGCAACCGTTCCTTCTATCCATGAAGATCGCATGGTGAGGATTGGTTTCATTCAAAGGGGCCAAAGAAGAAATGAAGTCCAGCAGAGCGCATACAACTTGAGCACGATTCAACTATGATCGCATGGATCCACCGGCAGACGAGCACAGCATCTGGTTGGCACCTCCTGCTTTAGGACATCTAGTAATCGGCAAGCTGTTGTATAATTTTTCAGGCTACGTATGCCTATCAAGAGATGAACGAAGCTCTTGGATAACTTCATTTGTTGCTGAGTATATTAGGGACCTACTATTCTGATGTTCCTAAATCTCTTTGTGATTTTTTGTTTCATAAATTTTTTGAATGTATTCATACTAAATTAGTGTGATACATCCATCCTCTCGAAAAAAATAAAAAAAAAAAAAAGAGAAAATGAAGTCCACATGCCACCTTGAGAATTTGAATCATGGACCCTGTATGTCAAAATAAGAGAAATTCCTCTGCATTGCAGGCGATGTAGAAAATCCGATGCGGAGCACACCATCTTATCTGATTAATCCACATAACTACTGCTTTCCAACGCATATTTAATACCTTCTGTTATGGTTCTAATAATGTAGAAGGCATCATTAGTCCCATATTGATTGTGAGTCAAGAAAGACTCGTATTTATAAGGAGGAAAAAATTTTTTCCACATGAAACGTCTTTTAAGGGATAAAACCATAAGGTTCATGGATCAAAGCGGATAATACCTCACATGATGGACCGAGTTATTATCCATAATAATGGCATGAATCGAAGTCTTCCTTGATTGGGGGGCTCTGTTCTGGTTATAATATATGGAGGGCATTATTAGTCTCACATTGGTTGTGAGTAAAAGCGGACTCGCGCTTATAAGGAGGAAAAATTTTTTTCCACATGAGACATCTTTTAAAAGGCAAAGTCGTGAGGCTTATGGGTCAGACCGAATAATACCTCACGTAACGGACTGAGCCCTCGTCTGCAACAATGATGTGCCAAGTAGGGAGGCTCTATTGTAGTTTTAATAAAATGGAGGACATCATTAGTCACACGTTGGTTGTAAGTTAATAGAGATTCGCACTTATAAGGAGAAAAAAATCATTCCCACGTGAGATGCCTTTTAAGGGACAAAACTGTGAGACCCATAGGCCAAAGCGGACAACACCTCACGTAACGGATCGAGCCTTTGTGGTCCGCTTTGATTCTTTAGGGCTGAGGTCCACCTCGGCTGACTGTGGGGCTTCTCAGACTATACACAATCGAAGTCCTTGACTGGAGGGGTCTATTGTGTTCTAATAATGTGGAGGGAGACTCGCATTTATAAGGAAGAAAAAATCCTTTCCACACGAGGCACCTTTTAAAAGGCAAAATCATAAGACCCATAGGCCAGAGCAGATAATACATTACGTGACGGACCGAGCCTTTGCCCGCAACACCTACAATTTTATTTTTTATTTAAAATTTTGAATGACAAAAATATCCTACTTTTTAAAAAAAATTATAATATTTTATCTCCATATTATTACATTCTACGTGTAGGAAGTTATAATTTGATACATAATGTTATAATTTTTTTCAAAAAATAGAGATATTTTCGTGATTCAAATTTTCAAATAAAAAAGTAAAACTGCGGGTATTAAATACATATTGGATTATGATTGGACAAAAATACCCCTCCCATATTATAACATCCTAGGCTATATTACGACATCCTACGTACAAGAAGTCATAATTTGACGTAGAATATCATAATATGTTACAGAATGTCATAATTTTTTTGATCATATTAAGACATTCTGCATGCACGAAATCATAATTTAATACAGGATGTCATAATATGCCACATGATGTTATAATTTTTTATCATAATTTTTTAAAGAAGTGGAGTATTTTTATTATTAAAAATTTTAAATAAAAAAATGAAATCACAGATATTAAATACACGTTGAAAAGTAATAGCTATGTAAATCAATCGGATAAGATGGTACATGAATTTTCTATACCACCCGTGGTGCACAAAGAATTTCCCGTTGAAAGAAATCTGCTGGTTGGTGAAATGCAAGGTTGAGTCCATGATTAAGCTTGGGCCGCTGCTACTCACAGAAAGATCAAATTGGAATCTTCAGGCCCAGTCCTCCCTTGATATGAACTATGGGAACCCTGAAGCCCGAAGGAAGAAATTTATATCCTCCGGACCTCAGATTTCAGGATGACTCTGAAATTACCTCGAGGAAAGGCGGGAACCCAGATGCTGGAATTATAAACCAGCAAACTGGAAATTTTGGAATTACACAAATCATAATTCACCAAAGTCAGACTAGATCTTTCAAACAAAGAAATGAAGAAAATATTAAAAAGAAATCTTAAACCAGAGAAAACAAATTCTTTTTTAGAAACCCTGAGGCCATCCAACCTAAGGAAATGAACGAGTGGTTGCCGGTGGAGCTTTCTAATAAATCACAAAAATTGGAACCTGCACTGACTCAGATAGAGTAACAAATCTCAATCATTGTGGGACCTAACAGAAAAAGATAATATCCTGAAATCAAAATGTGAAAAGCTCAGGAAGAACCCATAATCTTTGTGGAGCCAGATCACAATTAGATTGCTCACAATATTGCACCTGTTGAACTATCACTTCCAGTTGGATGCATGATTAACCCATTAAAAATTCTGAACACTCGGAATGTTCATGAGCTTTTTAGAGCAAGAGGCTGGAGCAGATCAAGGTGGCAATCTGGACATGTAATCCAATTCAATTCAGTGTTGCGTTGGTCACTTACTGGGCTTCCAGGTCAGTCTATAGGGGGTTTCAAGTCTCGGTCCATGTGAAGCTTGGACTTGGACAAAATCTGTAACCTCAGACCACCTTGTATTAAAAGCAAAAAAAAAAAAAAAAAAAAAGGAACAAACAGAATTTAATCTATAACTTCCTTCAGGCCAAGTACATGATATACTTGATTAACACTTAACGTGAAAGTAAAGCATCCTTGTAAAGCTGTTTTATATTTGGAATAATTACATCACCCCATCATCTGGAAATTGGAAGAACACTGCTTGTGACTAGGAACAAAAATGACATGTCAAATTTAATCTGGATACCCATTCAATCACATTTTGAATCCTTGAACCGCCTGAGGCAAAATTACAACAACAATCTCTGTTGTCAAGTGTTAGATGTTGCTTTATAAATCAGTGTAGAGGTTTGAAAGAGGGTGAGCCCTTAGCTAACAAGATTCATAAAGAAAGCAAGAATATGATGAGAAGGAGCCTACTAGCAAATCTATTTGGGAGGGTTTGATTTGTCTCACCCATATTTTGCTTTCTCTTGGATAATGTTCTTCTCATAGCTCCTGAAAACAAAGCTTTCGGACCTGTCCTGATTTCAAAAAATTCAATTTAGAAAAGTTCACAATCATTCTAGGTGAGCATATTGGACCCGAGTTCACCGTCTCTTGATGCCAATTGGCGCTGAGCCCAACCTTGTTTCCCTCAAGAGAAGGTTCTTTAGATCAATTTAGTCAAGGTGCTCAAGGATATCCAATTGTTGCAAATTCTACATTGTCGATATCACAATCCAAGACCTCATGCAAAAAAACTAGTCTGAAAATATTTTTTGAATTTCTTAATCTTGTATGAATATTCAAAATATATTCAGTGCAAAACTGATATGCACATATCCCCCACGTTTAAGTTCGGGCATCTTCACTAAGCTAAAAATTAAAATCATTCAAATCTGATCACAAGCATTATAATTGAATCATGGTTAGCCCCAGTAGGCCCATGTTGCAATGTCCTTCAGCTCTTATAAATCATGGACTAGATCCACTATGATATAATTTGTAATAATTCAAATTTTCATCCAAAAGAACTAGTTGAAAGATATTAGTTAGATTTATTGGCTCTGTACAAATACTCAAGATTTATCCAGTGCATAACTGACATGGGTCCTAATAGAGAAAGTGGTTGTAATGAAATTGACATGATATGAATGGCATTCAGTTTATAAACAATGGATCTACTGCCCAAAAGTTGCAGACCTTTGCGCCCCTGCTTAGCGTAGCATTGAAAGAAGACGAAAAAAGGCTCGTTGCACATATCCTATTCCTAGTTATTTTAGGATTAGTAAGATTCTTTTTCTTTCTATTCTATTTCTTCCTCCTTTTGATTAGAGCAGACTATAAACCAACCATGCGGTGCTTCAACCTCATTTCAAGTTTGGGTGAGCCTCTGTTTGCGTCGTTTTCAGTTTTAAGAATTGCAGAAAACGTGTGTGTACCATAATTTAATGTCTTGGATGTTTCTTCTGAGAGGTGTTCAACCATTGCACATGCATGAACTATTTTATCATTCCTTTGTCTTTGTGCTCCTTTATTCTATCCTCATTCAAATTTGTTGGGTTCATGACAAGCCCCTTTTGTTACCTTGGGTGTATTTGGATACATCTGCAAATCTATCATAGTTTGAAATCCTGTATATGCAAGGAAAAAAGTAACAAAATTTCAAAAACCAGTGCAATGAAATAATGTTCCAAAAGATTATGCCTACCACTGAGATTTCCAAAATCTGTGCTTCTTGCTCTATTTTGGCGTCTATATTTGTATGCTTTTGAAAGTGAAGTTATATTCTTGATTACTTGTCGGGTTTACAGGGACCACTTCGAATAAAATTAGGGAGCTTTTTGTAAGCAGCAAGCCTCCCTGTTCCCTAGCATTTAACTAGCTAGGTTGTTAGTAGGATCCATCACATTGTTAGAAAGTCTAAAGTAAATGTTACGTATAGCTTTACCAAACCCATCGCTTGTCGCTAATTAACTATAATGACAAAATCACTCTCACTTTCTTCTGAACCAAGAAATCTTCCACATCAAAATTAAAAAAAAAAAATGTTGAAGTTGTTTAATTAGCCAATAGAATAATAAAGAGGGAAATTCCGCAACTTAATGAACAAAAAAAAAAAAAGAAGAGGGGGGGCGGGGGGCCACACCATTTGTACCTTCTCCCCTCAAGCCTCGTTGTTACGTCCATTTCTCTCACCCCAACTGCCAAGCCTTGTCGAAGAGACCTAAACTAATATATATAGTCTATTTTTTCTATGGATGACACCTCCCGAGAAACGTGATGGAAAGCAAGTTGGGAACTGCCATGGAATCTCACCTAAAAATCCTCTCGACGAGGGTGGTTCTCTGGTGAAAGCTCTTGTGCCGAGAAGATCTCTAAAAAGCCCCCCCCCCCCCCTTTGCCTTTATCTCTAGGTAGGGCGTTCACATCAAGTCGCCCCAAAAGGCACCAGAGTGGTTTTGGAGCATCTCATGAATCCAAGTCGCCAGGACAACTTTTCCCATAGAAACGTTCGGTTCTTGACTCATTTCTCATTGGTTTTTGCTGAAGGTTGTTTTCTTATCCCATTCATACGTATGCCAGAACCTCTCTGCCTATTTATTTATTTATGCCAGAACCTCTCATTGGATGCTAATCGTAGTATCATCCTCCCCTGCCCTCCAATATAGCCGCTCCCTTCACCTATAAAGGAATTTGTAAGGCCAACTCTATTTGTAATTCCATCAATTATATCTATCAAAAAATTTTAGTTAGCTTGGCTGATTCTCTTATACTCATGGCTAAAACCCTAATTAAAAAAAACTATGTGGCTATGAATAATTGTACGTACATGTAAAGAATTCAATAGATGATATGATGGCAATGCAGCAATTATAATTAATCAAGAAGAAAATCCTAAGTATCCAATATTTATCTAGCACACAACAAATATGAGACTATATATATATTTTTACAAGTCATCATAATATATGATAATTGTGAACTATATAAGGCTAAAATTAGCTAAAATATAATTACATGTCCTAAAATCTCATGGGCCACCTATCATCATGATTTATTTTCTTTTTTCTAAAAAAAAATGAATTGAAATATAAGAAAAAATAGAAACTATCAACTATGTTAAGATCAGGATCTAGTTGATTTCAAATCAGATCATCCCTACAGGGTTAAATGTCCAAACCCACCCATTTAAAATCATGTCAATATCACATTAGCCATGAATCGTTCCAATTTACAAAAAGCCCCGTCCAATTCTATTTGTATGGGATAGGTTTGTGCATATTGGCAGGATGGGTCAAATTTTGCCATCTTTGCTCAAAATCAAAGATAAGTTAACAGAAGTGCGCCTCCATGGAGGCAGAAACGAAATTTGAGTTCGTGGAGTAACACTAATTTTGTATCTTGTTTCATTAAATTATTATAATGTATTATTACCTTGTTATAGGTGAATTATCATGTGCCTACTTCCAGTCAAAAAGGTTCTTCTTCTTCTTTTTTTTTTTTGTTACATAAGTCCAAAAGTTTCTTAAAAGTCCACCATTAACCAAGTTGGGTGAATTAAAGAACCCTTAAAAACCTCAATATACTGTTAATTTTATTTTGTTTATTTTGGTAGCCTGATTGCTTCACATGATACAAGATAAATGCAACATCTAAATCGATCACATTCACCATCCAATGAGCATAAATGTTAGTGATACAACTCATAACTAATTATTACTTCCTTGTGCATAAATGTTAGTGATACAACTAATAACTACTTACTTCAAAGACCAATTAGTATAAATTTTATAAATAATTTCTTTTTAATTGGTGAATCAATTTGGTATTTTTCTGGGCTCCATATTAACAAAAATGCTTGCCATTCAGTACCTTCAACATGGTATTTTTTTTGTCATAGTTGCATTTTAACATAAAGATAGAGTGAAGATAAATAAGGAAAAATTCTGAGGAAGGGAGAAATTATTAATTGCATTTTATGTTTTCCCCCCCCTCCAAAAGCAATCAATCTTTCGTGTCTGTTGATGGTTTCACTTGTTTGTTCTAATGTTGCATTCAGACTCTTGATCATGGATTTGTTCGTTGGTCTCCATCTTTCTTCCACACCATGCGTTTGGAACATGTATCCCCGCTATCGTTCGAGAAAGGGAACGTGAGGAAAGCAGCAGCAAAATTGAGGGTGCACGTATCAAGTAGAATCAAAACCATCAATGCTTTCCCCAATATGATCGCAGCCATCCATATTTTCCATCACGCGCATAGCACGTGAATCCCGGTTAATCGGAGGAATTGGGGACTATTAAATGCACGGCTGTTTCGCACCGCGCCTTTGTTCGGACGTCGTTATCGGGGCGCGGAAGAGAGACGGCGGCATGAGAGCTGGAAACATGAGGCGGGGGCAAAACTGACCAACAGACCGCTTGCTCCCTAACGTAATGTCTAAGCCAGCTCAGACTTCAGTTGGTGGGCAATAATAACTTTGTTGACCATTAAATGACAAGGCCACCAGTTTTATTCCTTGATTAATTAGTCCTTGCCGGTTGATTTGTTAGACTGCTCAAATCACCCTTGTTTTTTTAAACTTTATTGGCTAATCACTCCTCCATCTCATCTGTGATGAATTAAGTCCATGATAAACCAATAAATCAACTCAAAGCTACTAATGGATTGTTGCCCATAGATTCAATAAAATCCATTGTGCAGCATATGCTTGGCTCTTATAATTGGACTCGATGCAACCAAACCAGTAAGACTTAAAGTTTGCTCGATCGATCTCGTGGTTTAAGAAAATTCATATAGGAATAATCTATTTCAAAGAGGCAGTTATATGGGTTTTTCCTATGGGGTGCTTATTTTGTGCAGTGAAAATTGGATAATAAATTGAAAACAATTAGTTCATATGTAGACAATGTGGTATAGGGTAAACCTTGAAACCCTTGTAAATATAGTCAAACTTTTAAAGAAATTAATAATTTGTTATAGTGTTCAATAATTATGTGCCTCTACCAACTTGCAAATATAGTATAAGACTAATCTATGTTCTCTGGTTTCGAAATCACATGAATCAATGTTTAGGGACCATTTAGACAGACTTTATCATTGCATCATCCCCTAATCGTTCTATGGAAGCAACCCTAGAAAGGATAATTTGGTCAAATATCAAATAGCTATATATTCTATATATATAAAAAAAAAACAACATAATCTGTAGTTGGACTTTGCCTGGTACCAATCCATACAAATTGATGTGTGCAGTGCAAGTTCTTGATTAAAGCTGCCTTAAACAAGACAGGATAAAGTTTTGTTTTTACTTTAATACAAAGACAGATAGATCTTCTCAACTGTGGGCCATTCCAGATGACTGATTAGGTGCCAACAAGAAAGCTAATGGGCTCGCTGGCCCACCCCTTGCAACCATGTGATCATGGCACCAAGCTAATGGCATTTTGGAGCCACCTCACCGCCTGTGGGTGGATTTCATGCCCATATGCGGCCAAAGAGATGCAGACATCATACCCAAAAGCAGTGTGTAGTACTCACACCATCATTGCCACAACCAAGCGAGATTCTCCCTCACAATTCCTTCGGCCAATAGATCCCAGCCAGCATTAAGATTTAAACAGAGACGGTTCCTGCACCGGAGAACAAAAACACAGCAAATATCAGTATTTGTTGCCAAACACTTGGACTACTTGGTTGATCAGGGAGTTGCTAAGTTAGAAATCATAGACCTGATAATTTTTTATTAAAAATTATACAAAAATATTTTTTTTTAAAAAAATTACGAGGTATGAGATGTAACTAAAAAAGCAGAAAATTCATGATCAACTATGAAATGCATTAGAAAAATTAATAACTGAAGGTTTTGCGCTAGTCACCGCATTATTACAATCGTGGCATGACCACCATTAATTTCAACAGCTATAGATGATGATACCGTAAAATATTAAAGTTTTGCATAGTTATATTATGAAATCACATTACTTTCTAGAAGCTTTAGATAGAAATGAAGGGTCAAACGTTTTAATGTTTGTCCATTTATATGCAAAATTCCTTTGAAAGGAGTGGGATATTAACAGTGAGAACTCCTTGGTTCACACGAGGTTGCCCGTTAACTTATTATTAATAGTTTTAGTGATTTAATTGCACAAATCAATAATACATATTATTTTTTAAGGAAACAAATCGACAATAAAATTTCGAATCATTAATAAGTAATAACATAAAAGTGAAACCATAAAGACTGAAAATAGTATGATTCAAACAGTATCGCAGCAAGACCCTAGGGATATTTTGGTCTTTGGGGAGATCAGAAAAGGGCAGCGGCGGGGGGAGAGAGAGAGAGAGAGAGGGTGGAGGTGGAAGGTGTGTTTCTACTTTTCTTTCCCCTCTTATTACCCTTTTTTATGTTTTTTATCTTCCTTGCTCTTCCCTGGGGTTTTTGTGGGAGACAGAACACACAGTAGAAACAGGCAACTTTCTCTCTCTCTCTCTCTCTCTCTCTCTCTCTGGCGATAGCGATGGCGATTGTTAGCAGCTTAAGCCCATCGCCGACCTCCTCCTGATTCCCGCTATTCGCCTCCAAGTCATCTATCTTTCGACTCCTATCGGCTTACACAGGTACGGAGAGATCTGCCACCCCCCCTCTCTCTCTCTCTCTCTGTGTTTCCCTCCCTGGTGGGGGTTGGGATCTCGAATCTAGGTCTCTGATCCATCCCACCATGTCCGTTTCATTTGGGAATGGGAATGTGGGCTTGTCTCCTTCCTCTGGTTGGAGATCCGGGAGGGGGAAGGAGGGAAAAGTCCGGTCTTTGGGGGTACTTGGATCGCTCTATGTGGTTTTGGTCGCTGCTGTTTGGTCTTCCTTCGATGGGAGTGGGAATGTGGGCTTGCTTTCTTTCCGGATTTGGGATCTGGGAGGCAGGGATATGTGTGGATTCATAGATGGGTAAAGGTCGTTCCTTTCTCAGAGGGTAGTATGGAATGTAATGGGTTGGGTTACTTTGTCCCTCGATTTAGTACCTTGCAGTATGGGATCTAGAGTTCTGGTTTTGGTGACCGACTTGTGGGAAAAAAGTTCGGATCTTTCGGAGTCTTGCAGTTTCTATTGTTTCAGCTGCCCATCACTCCAAAATATTGTGGAAAAGAGGGAGGATTTTTGTATCTTTTGACTTACTAATTGAGATCTGTGACCTGAACCATATTTGTTGAGTAATCACTATGTCTGTGGGGTTTTCGTTGTTGTGCCAGAAATTGTGAATACTTTTGCCTCGCCATTAGAGATCCGGCTCTTAATCTTGGAGTAATGGATCTTGGTGATATATAAGGATTTTCCCTAAACTTAGTTTCAAATCTCGGCCTCTTTTGCTGGATTTGAGATTGGGGTCTTTGTGCTCTCCAGGATGTGATATGGGTTCTAGTTTCTGGTCTGTGGGTGATGGAAAATGGTAATTTCGGGCAGGATCTCCATCCTTGCACGCGCTTCTTTTTCAAAAAAATATATTCACTTTTGAGATGAGGTTCTGGGTACTCTCTCACTGATGTTAATAGATCTGCTCTCAGGTTTCTGTAGTATTTGGATGTCGAAAACAGTTTGCAAAACAGATAGGTGGGCATATCTTGCCTTGCAGCCTGTTTCTTCCTCTTGACTTCTAGATGCCGAAGACGTTCAATTAGTTAATTAATCCAATGCAGACTTGATGGCGAGCTATGTGACTAACCATACTGGATCTTCATTGGGATTCTTCTATATATCTTTCGGAACAAATTTTTAATATTTTATTTTCTGATTTTCATGGATGTATTTATGCTCGCCTTGAGTAATTAATTCATCCATTCTGCCGAAAAACCATTGGATTAGTTAGATATATTGCTGGAACATCGGTTTCATTTCTTCTTCCTATATATGTGCTTATTTGATTCGAGAATTACCAAATCTATAAAGGGTTAATTGACAATGTGCCTTTTCTTGACATTAGGTGTAGACTCCGGGTGTCAAAGATAGTCTAATTTTCTATAATTCCGCATGGTTTTTAGTGTTATTGGTCGGACATGACCTGCTTTCAGTGGAAACAAAATATCTACTTGTATGACATTGATCTTAACATGGGATCGGGGTTTACATTTCTATGGTTGTAGGTTGACATTGGTGCAACTTGCCATCTAAATAATATCTTTTTTATTGGAGTTCTTTGCAGTAATATGCGTTACAATCCTGCTATGGTGTAATTGACCTGAACCATATCGCATTTTCCATTTAATTTTTTGTGCATCTACTGTGCTTCAATCCCTGCCTCAATACATAAGATATCACAAGTCCTGATCATGAGATCGGTCACCTTTCTTAGAAATGAATGACTAATGGAAAGAAAATTCACCAATGTGCAACTTAGAACCCTTAGTTAGTCTAATCTTCTGTTATATTTAATCAACAAGATGCCTTTGTTTCAATTTGCTGACACAGGTGGGGAAGTCTATATTGTTGAACCAGGGAGATAAAATCTTACCAGAATATGATTAAGCACCATGATGCCTGCTGGATATAGGAAGGTGTAGGGCTGCAAGCGACTCGGGTTGGGTCAAGGATAGGCAAAACCTAAATCCAATCCATATTTGGATTGGGCTAAAAGGCTGAACTCAACCTAATCCAATTTCATTCAGCTTGGACTGGATCGGAATTTTATCATTCTATCGGCTTTTTTGGGGTCAAATCAGGTGAGCAATATTCCCATTGTAATCCATAATAAACAAATATAAATATCTAATTATATTATAAATATAATATGAAATAAAATAATAGGATGCAACATATAAATGTTATCAAAACATATTCTATATAGGATTTGATTGATAGCCATATATAGTTATAATTAACAACACAAATTATTACTAAAAATACTACAAAAAGACTTGGAAGTTTTGAGACATTGTGTTAACATTACCATCATTAGGATGAAATTGTGAGAAACGATTTTTTTTTTTTGACTATAAAAAGATTGGAGCACCAAGGAATTTCAGTGAACAATGATCCATGAAACTACAAATTTGCTTGAATGAGGTTTGATGTTAACATCACCATAACTATGATGCAGTTTGCTTCCATGCTATATGTACATATTGCATAGAAATTAGAGTGAAACTAATTTCCACAGTTTCATGTCTTTTCAGTAATCTTTTGCAAACCCTTTATTTCATATTAGCTTTCTGCTTGCATGGACGTGAATTCATTGATATCTGACATGGTTCACAGGTTCTGCCTACAAAGTGCTTGAAGAGAAGTATACTGTGAGATGGTACTTTGGTTGTAAATTCGGCCTCATGATAATAATGTCATTGAATACTAGAGCTCAACTTTGATCCTTTGGACTACAGAAGATATTTGGCATTTCATCTGCTGACATCTAGTGGAGCAAATTTGAGAAAGCTTGATGGGTTCCAGATTCCCATCGCATCAGCTCAGCAATGGCCTGTATGTTTCAGGCCGGCCAGAGCAACCCAAGGAGAAGCCTCCAACAATGAGCTCTACAGCCATGCCATACACAGGTGGAGATATTAAAAAGTCTGGAGAGCTTGGAAAGATGTTTGATCTTCATGTGGAGAAGTCAAGAAAATCTGGGCCACTTAATAATGCTCCTTCAAGGAATACATCATTTGGTGGTGCAGCTTCACACTCAGGACCTATCATGCCTAATGCTCCTGGTCGCTCTAGCTACTCCTCTGGTACTCTTTCATCTGCAGTCCCGGTCACTGGAGGCTCAAACAGACAAAAATCCAATTCTGGACCACTTAACAGACATGGAGATCCCATTAAGAAGTCATCTGGTCCTCAGTCTGGAGGGGTCACCCCGATGGCTCGCCAAAATTCTGGCCCCCTTCCACCAATTCTTCCTGCTACGGGGCTAATCACATCTGGACCAATTTCTTCAGGGCCACTCAATTCATCTGGCGCCCCTCGAAAAGTATCTGGTCCTCTGGATGCTACTGGGTCAATGAAGTTACATAGCATCTCCATTGCTCATAACCAGGCTGTCACCAATCTCAGCCAGGAGGTCGAAACTTCATTCAAGGGGAGCTTGCCCAAGCCAATATTGTGGTCTGTTGTTCTGCTGTTTGTGATGGGGTTTATTGCAGGTGGTTTCATTCTTGGTGCTGTTCACAATGCCATTCTCCTCATCGTTGTTGTGGTTATATTTGGTGCGGTTGCTGCTCTTTTCATTTGGAATCGGTGTTGGGGAAGGAGAGCAATCATTGGATTCATTGGCCGCTATCCTGATGCTGAACTTAGAACTGCAAAAGATGGTCAATATGTTAAAGTCTCTGGGGTATGCACCTTCTTTTAAAACATTGCTGGATATTTTCAGAACATGAAGAGGAGAATAATCTTGAAATTAAGGTTACAGAGATACGTAATATTTAGTTGTTTTACATGAGCTATGCCTTAAATGAAAAAGCATATGCAGGGGTTTCCAATTAATTTCACACTTTCCACTTCGCCCTGTTTTTGAAATTCTATACGTATCTTGATTAAGATGATATCTAAATTTGGTGAATTATGGAAAAGCAAATTAATGTCTTCCAATAATAGACAATCAAATTAGATGAACTCATAATTTTGGGAAGTTTATGTGATAGAGTATCAGTCATGGATTTTCATTGTATAGAGCTATGGAAATTTTGATATATTTAACAGTCATACTGTCTGCTTTCCTTGTTTGCCATTGAGTTGAAGTGTTGTGGTTTGATATTCGGCACGTAGATCTTCCACAAATTATTCTAGATGACTACTTTTCGCCTCAAGTTCACTTTTTCATTTATTTACTATGTTTACCTTTCAGTTCAATAGAGTGGCTAGCTCTTTGTCTCATTAGAGACATTCTTTTAGTCCTATCTTCTTGTCTATTTTTGATGGTCAGTGCCACTTATTTTTTGGTTTTTCACATGGACTCATGCTTCTTGCAGGTTGTTACATGCGGAAATGTCCCCCTGGAGTCATCATTTCAGAAGGTTCCTAGATGTGTGTATACATCTACTAGTTTATATGAATACAGGGGTTGGGACTCGAAGGCTGCCAATTCCAGGCACCGACGTTTTACCTGGGGACTGAGGTCATTGGAGGTAAGCAGCTCCCTTATATTGCTGAACTTTGTTTAAGACTAACTTGAATTATGATTCAAAGAGCACTTAAGCCACTGGAACTCTGCTGTTATGATATCAAATCATTCACATTTCTTGGACTTCCCGAATACTTGTTGAGTTTGCCTTTACTACAACCATCCCGAATGCTCTTTTATTTTCTGGTAATTTGGTGATCTTGAACTGACTTTTCCGTCATCAAAAACTGGAACTTTGGCAGAGGCATGTGGTTGACTTTTACATATCTGATTTTCAATCCGGATTAAGAGCCTTGGTCAAGACAGGCTATGGTGCAAGGCTTGCCCCATATGTGGATGAGTCCGTTGTTGTTGACATCAACCCAAACAACAAAGATTTGTCTCCTGAATTCCTCAGGTGGTTGCGGGAGAGGAACCTTTCAAGTGATGATCGTGTAATGCGCCTGAAAGAAGGGTAATCTGAAACTTATCTTTGGTCATAGGCATGTCAAGTTAGAAGCATTTGTTGCTTTTCTTTCTTTGTTGGACTTGTGCAAGCTTTTTACCAGAAATATCCAAATATTGTAAGCATGATAGAATAATGCCTCCTTTTTTTGGGGAGAAACTTTGATGTATTTTCCTTCTGTACACACTGTCGGCTAGCATGTGGACTGATTGGCATAAAGCAGGAAATTTGGAAGAGAACTGGTCAATGAAGTTTGCTGTTAGCACCTTGTAATTAACTACCTTTTCTTTTCACCTGTAGGTACATCAAAGAGGGCAGCACTGTTAGCGTAATGGGGGTTGTCCAAAGGAATGACAACGTGCTTATGATAGTTCCTCCCTCGGAGCCCTTTTCCACGGGATGCCAGTGGGCGAAGTGTATACTCCCAGCAAGCCTTGATGGAATAGTTTTGAGATGTGAGGACACTTCAAAGATCGATGTCATCCCAGTTTAGTGGATACAGCAGTTGGGTTCACATTGTGGGGTAGTTATGTATGTCAACTCCAGTATTTGTTTGTTGGCTGTTGGCATTGGCAGTGTCTGAAATGATGATGGTGATCTATCATGGATTAAGATGGAGGTGCTGTTTTCCTTGTGTTCGATTGTATAGCTTTTATGTGTTTTCCACCTTTTTGTTTGTTAAGCTTGAATACTTTTGTAACAAGGTTGGTTTGGTCAGTATAATAGAGGGGATCTTTGTTGTGTTGGAAGAGAAGGATAAAGTGGCATTTGGTTTATATGTTCTGGAGGTGCTAAAATTTGGTTTGACAGAGAACTTTATTTTCTGGTTGCTTCTCTGGCCCTTTTCCTTTCTCAACCTCTCTGAATGTTTTAATGGTTTACAACATTTGTTTCTCATATGGTGGCCATTTGATTTCCTTCTGGGAAAAAAAATTTGGCGCAGCTCCACAAATTGTTGTGTATATCATTTATGGGTGCTCACATCTTGCTGGCATGTGAATTTTTTGGTTGCAAAGGAACAAATTCGACTTTACAAGTGTAAAAATGGACTGTTTGACTTTAGAAATTGGATGACATAAACCTTATCCCACGTCAGGTATTTAGGTTTTATCTCAGCATTTCCTTATTCTGAATCGACCTCTCCAGTGCGAAGAGGGACATGATTTTTAAACCAAGTGTTCTGATCAGGTGCTCCTGAAACATGTTACATTTGGACATGCATAATTTTCTGTTCAACTCTCTCCACCATATGTTCAGAAATGTACGTATAAGAGCCCTATTTATTATCCAAGACAAAAATTCATATAAGCTCGCACAAGCTGAGCCTCCATTCTAATTATATACTAGCATATAGTCCATACGAGGAGCTGGGTATGTTTTTTCCCTTTTCCAACTATTGTTGAATTTTGCTTCTTGTCACTGATAATCATTGATGATCATGTGGAATACGGAAAGGATTTGAAGCCTCTATTTTGGAAATGTGTAATAGATAATAGATATCTGGACTATTTGGGTGGCAACCGTTCCATTTATCCCTCAACCCTGTCATTTGAAGTTCGACCTAGCTGAAATCCCGATACATTCCATCTCGAGTTTCGCACTGATGCAAGAGATTTTGTGTTCTCCTGAAGTATTTACTTGAGTTAATGACATCATTTAGATAAATAACAGCTCATATTGGTTTTTAACTTCTAAAGTCATTATGGTGACCTATGCAATGCAGGGAGTGAATGGAGAGCTTAGTACAAATTGAGGCTCTATTTTAGTTATATGTAATAGATAACAACTAATAAAATAGAGTAGATATAAGAGCCTTACTTATTGTCCAAAATAAAGAACATATTAATGATATAACTAATACAAGCATCCACATGATAAAGGAAGAATTTAGCACAAGCTTGAGTTTCCATTTTAGTTGTATATAATAAAAGCCATGTCACGTCGAACAGCCTATAAATATGTTGCCAAAATCAGTGCCAAGCCTGAGCTTGTATTCTTATTGTCTCCAATCCTTCCTATTGGTTCTTTCCATTGAGATGATATTCATGCACTTGATAAATTTGCTTGGCAAAAGTTATGCTTGCTTCTTAGTTCTCGAATTTCTTTTTCGGGGTTCTATCTTAGTCTTATTTATTCAAGGTAGTGCCGTTTGTTTTGACTGCATCTTTTGCTTTATTTTGTGCTATGAACTTATGAATGGGAGATTCATATGCTGATCATTTCAGGATTGCTGTTTTTAACTTGGGATGGTTGTGATTGTAAATAGATGTTTGGGTGTTTTTCTCTCTTTAGACACATCTTCTGTTATTCATTCATTCTATTACTGTTTGTGACACTCAAGTCATGATGCTGTACATTTTCCTCATTTTTTTTATAAAATTTTTCTTTTGCTTTAACATTGAGTGGTTGGTTTAATAAATATGGAGTGGTTGCTAGAGTTGGTGAGCATTAGGTTGGCTATCTGCTCCTCTTGCTCTGTCACACCATTTGCGTTGGTTTTAAAGTTAGTTTTACACTTGAGAATTCAGTTGTCTTTTGTAGCTACTACCATCGCCGAGTACTAGTGCATATGATGATCTCATGATGATTTCTGTCAGCTGAATTTAGTTTACAATCAAATTGTTTACATTTACTAAGTAGTATTAGGAAATTCATCGTTTACTATCAAACCCCGCTATGTTTTGCCTGATTTATGTTCTTCCAGATGGGGGCAATTGTCAAAAAGTTTTTCCTTTTGTGGTCTTTTTCTTTCTATTCTTTTGGTAGTGAGGCTGATTTCCTGAGGATGATGACATGTTAAAATTTTTATTCTTCTAGTAACTCTTTTTCTTGGGAAATTATTGATTGGATCATGTACCAGTTCAGCTGTGAACTAGTCCAACCACGAACCAACATGCACAAAGATGGAGGAAAAAAGAAACAGGAGGGAGGGAAGGGAGCAATACAAGCGTGTTGGTTTGTGGTGGGACTGGTCCACTAGCTCGATAATGATCTGGTCTGACTAAAAATTTCTCTTTTTTTCTTTTTTTTCTTTTTAATATTTGAGAAGAAAAGAGAAGGGCAAACCACCAACTACTCTACTAGCAATTTCTTAAATTGCTTTCATGTAAGCTTCCTTGAATTACCAGTGAACTCAAGGTTTGGGCTCCCTTACAGCTCTAGTGTCCTTTTTCTCTTCCGATCATTGAACATCCCTTGGCAGTATGATCACTTTCTGCTATTGTTTGTTTCTTTTCCTATTTGTTAATTCATTGTGGTTAGCTGTTTTGTTCGAGTTCTTTAATTAGTCACGAAATCCTAAGAAAGTGTTCCATGGCAACTTCTATATTTCTATCCCAGGAACTACCTTCAATTTCTTGTTAAATTACTAATGTGGAGGTTCTGGTTCATATATCAAGTTTTTCTTGGTGGATCTTATATTTAGTTGAATTGATATGAGTGAGTTATAAATTAAGATTGAATTGCATGCTGAAGATGAGATTCCGAAGTGTCATGTGCCTATTGACAATTAAGGTGTCACAAAGTAAGAAGTTATAGTTGTGACACAAATTTTAGAGAAGACTGAAAGATAAATATACACAATTTTGAGAAAATAAGACTTGGACAAGGCCCGGAAGGTGGCCTGTCAACAATGACACATCAGTGTGACACCCATTTCACATCTAACAGCAGAGCAGAAAGCATTTACAAGCAAAGAATGTGTTTAATCTTTCACATTAGGTTGAAGGATATAAATATTAAGAGAATATCAGTGGCTAGAAGTTTAACTGATGACAAAGAAACAAAAGCTTCAATATATTTTTCAAGAAATATGCGAAGTGAGTTTGAAGTCATATGTTTAGGCATTTGTAGTTTGGTTGAAGGATATGGTATTGATAAAATTTTCAAAGTGAAGAATTGCAGTAAGCTAGGTGCTTTTGTGGATAAACAACTAGTTGCATCACTGTAATAAGTTTTATATAAGAAACTTAAAATAAGAGCATCGCCTATCAGGAGTAAAATAAGAGCACTGTCAAAATGGAAAACCTTTTGACTGACAAACTTTTAGAAGTTTTAGCAAAACATTCTAAGGGGACCTAATCTTTACTTTGATGTACCTTTACTTTTCTCAAAAAAATTCAGATGTACCATTACTCTTAATTTGCATGTGTTTTTCTTCCTTTTTATAACTTGTTAATGTTTAAGTACATGTATTCGTGACCCAAAGCTTGAAATGTGAAAATCAAAATTGAAGGTAATTAGATGATCACAAGTCCTGACTTGTAGAAGTTGATTCTTGAATCTAGTCCAAGGATTTTATTTACTGTAAATTAGGGAAGAAAAATAGATCGAGTATTCTGACCATCCCCCACTTGATGCTCCATGAATGAATCTACCCATGATGCTTAAATTGCTCTGGCTCATTTCATTTTCATGCTTATATTGCTGTGGCTAATTTGGTTTCAGAATATCTTTTGGCATTCTGACACAACACCAGGATCTCAAAATCTTTCCTATGCTCTTTCTTATTTATTTGTAGCATGTCAACCAAACTTGGTGCTCTATCACTGGTCCTAATATACCTACTAAGCATTTCGAGTTATAACAAGCATCTTCCTGATTTAATTATTCAATTGTTATTCTTTCTTTGCGGTGGAGCTTGTTTAATGCGACTCCAGTATCAGTGAATAGTTTACCTTCCTGATTTATTATATTACACTTCTCTTCTCGACCAGCCTGCTTTTATCGACCGGATGCAATGAACAAAAAAACAGCCAGTGTGTATGAAAGATTAATGTTGCTTGCAATTTGACTATGCTCTTACTGCTTTTGTTTTGCTTTATGCTATGTCATTGAATTTAACATGGTTGTATTCAATTCATATGAATGGTTGTTGAGTTCCTGCCATTTAAACTTAAGACTGTCAATTGATGTTTCTTTGACATTGATTTCTCTCTCGCCCTCCGGCGCTCGCTTTAATCCCTCCATGTGCTGAGTACAAGTGAGATATTTCCAAAAGCCGCTCCTACCAGGTGCTCAAATGTGCCAAAGGAATTGGTCTGCTATCATCATCACATCCCTTTCAATAAGATGATAATTGTTTTGTTTTGATATGCTTGTCTAATTGTGCTCACTTTCATCCCTACAATGGGAATGGCTATCCTTCAATTCTGAATTTTTGGAAGTTATTGAGTCTGACATTCTATTTGTCTGAAATATGAATTTTTGTCATTTGAAGTGGTAATAAGAGAAAATACACTATTCCTGAATTTGCATCACATAATACCAAACAAAGATGGACAATATTGTATTGGAATACAGTGTGATCAAATACTATGATCAAATAATGTTTTAATGCAGGGAGCATATCATTTTGATGAGTTTGATGATGAGAATGCACCAGAGCCTATAAAGATCTTAGCAATGACAAAAAAATAGAGCTGTGACTAACATAAGAAGAACAATAAAGGGGCAATTGTTTAATTTGGAAAGGACCTCTATAGCTTTGAATGGTTACAAAGAGATAAAAGATCATAGTTGGATGAGGCTGGTAAGATCGATTCCAACATTATCGTTCAGGAGACTAGATTTTTATTTGATAAATGTGATGAAGTAATGCAGCTGACCAAGATGAAACATAATGCTTGTTTATGCAGATCAAAACTGCAAGACTGGTGTTTGCTCACTTCACTTGATAAGATTGGTGGCATGCCCATGGCTAACAGGATCTCGCTTCTGTGAAAGGATAATCTGCTGGGACTGTGAGATGCCCATAAGGTACGCGCGACATTGCTTACCTGACATTTGTTCTTGAGTGACGCCATCATTGATTGATCTAACAATGATTTGTCCCAGAACTGCATGAAGATGATCTGGTGGTCGCTTTCTGCGCACGTGCATGTGAGGGAACACATGAAGACAAGCTCATTCATGAGTTCACATTATCTCCCATGCTTTATGCATACGCTCAGTCCAAATGTGGACCTGGATGGGACCAATTCAATCAGTGCTCCTCATTAAATCTATCAATTCTACCTTGGTCCCTACTCAATATCTGTCATTTGGCTCTCCAAAGGTTGTAATCTCTGGCTTCTACCTCTTGTCTTGATGGAAGCATGGTCTGCCAGAGAATTTAAAGCATCCTCTTCAGTGCTTACAAATGTTCATTCCTGAAAACCATGTCACCAGAGAAAGGCTGCTGATCATTAAAAATTTGCAAGCAATTGATCAGGTGGCCTGGATAAATAATTACATTCATGCTCACAGGGACCACGATATTTGATCATCATTGGTCCCCCACACAACATCTTGGTATTCTCATAAGTTATTATGGTTCAAGGGACCAAGAAGGATGGTCCTCACCAGTCCAAGCATTAGTATCAACGTAACTGTTAACGGAAGACTTCTGTTCTCAGCTAAGAGAGGTCCATAGTAATAGAAGGAATGTCTCTCCTGCCACCACCATCTTGATAAAACTTGTCCGGCTCTTACTCAATATAGGATCTTACTTCTACTGTGATTCATGGACTCTCTGCACTTCAGAAAAGCTTCTTAAAAAGATTGGCCAAGATCTTTCTATTACCGTGATCAGGACTGTGCTCCCCCTTCAGAAAAGCTTCTTAAAAAGGAGTAGCTATAATATGACTATTCTAAATGTAGCCATATGGCGTCGCTGCACTGGTTATGCTCTAACTAACAAGATGAGGTTCCAAATTCTGAATGCTGGTTGGTGTATCCCAAGGCATCTGGATGTGGGAAATTACAGTGGGAGGAAGTAGGTATTTGGATGTGGGAACTTACAGTGGGAGGGTTTGCTTCCTCCCTTCCCCCTCTGTCTCTCAGAAGCTCAACTCATAACCAAAGTAAATTATTGTGTTATCCACAGCATCAGTTTCAACAGCCAATAACTCATAACCAAAGGAAATGGAAATGATAGTGAGGACTGAGGAGTCATCCAAAAGCCAAAAGCCAGGTGATCCAAGGGAAATATGGGTAACTGATATCAAGAAATACTGGCTTTTACCAAAGGCGCAAGGAACATAAAAATGAAAACATGGATCATAAACTTTCAGAGGAAATAAAGTCATAGGAATGTGAGATCAGAGAGTTCAGTTTAATATAATCAACACATAAATAAACAAGAAAATCAACTCAAAGTAACTTGCGCTAACATTTACCAGCCCCTAAGGTTTCAATGCCTTTTGGGTGTTCCTTTCCACAAAGGACCTCATACTCGCAGTGATAACTACCGAATTAGCATTTAAGAATGCAAAGAAGGTTTTGCATGCGATGAGTGTAGAGAAGATTGAGACTCAAAACTTTGAAGCACCAAAAATTGCAAAAGAATTCCTACTTGCATGGAGGGAGCAGATGATCAGGCAAAGCATTGAACCATTAATAATTACTTCAAGTATTACGCAAGCTGGGATCATGAATACCCAAGAAATGATTTCTGAAAGGGACAGATGGGTTTCTGGAGAAGCAATAAAGGCACGATAGGATCAGTTTCTTGAAGTTGAAGGAGAAATAGCCACACTGCACAAGCTTATCTTCTTTTATCACATAACAAAAGATGATATCTTCCTTCCACTTGTATTAATGAAATATCCATTGTGGTTCTTACTTGTGGATGTAATAAATTGCTTGTGTCAAATCAAGAATGTCAATATAAGAACACAATTTGGAAATTTGTCATGAGTCAGAGCATATGACGTTTGACTTCAAGTTGCAGAAATAATTGGAGGACCCAGGGCGAGAAGTTTGAATCAAACGAGACCTGCTATATCTGTTAAACAGGTTAAATTTGATCAAAACACATATCTGGTAAATACTCACCAAGAAGCCTCCAGGAAGTGTAAGATTATGGTGTGAGCCTGGTGCAACTTGGACGGGGATCAAATCATTAGAACCATTTAGGAATATGTGAGCAGCTGGAACTCTCTGATTGTTCATACAGATACATGGCTTGCTTGCATTTCTGAGTTCTTTCACTTCTCTGTGACATCAAAGAGATGCCTGCTGGACCAAGTGATACATACATATTCCAAAGTTCACATACAAAGCATAGAAATAACTTTTCAATCATGCATGGAGAGTGAGGACGATCTGACACGTGTTATTGTATCCTCAAGAAACTGCTCAGAACTGATGTATAAGCAGTTCGAGCATAATCTTAACAATGATGATCTTTTTTTGGAGTTAATGTAGACTTTTCCATGCAACACTTGGTATATTTGTATATAAGGTTTCTCTTGGGTAGCTGGTTATGAGCTCCTTGTTTCACTGCCTAGTTTTGAGACCAAGGATTTAAGTGCTACCAGTACAAGGCATCCTGTGCTAACACCTGCCTCGTCATGCTGAAGCTATATAAAATAAAAGAATTTTGCTCAGTACCGATCCGTATCAGCACTAGCCAAACTGGCATGCTTGCATATTACAGTAAAAACAGTTTCTTCTGCTTTACTACTTAGTCAAAATAGTCATCCATGTCCATATTTACTAGCAGACACAGGAATACCAGCCAATTTATTGAGGCCTAAGGCCTTGATCTTCTTCAAATAGTCATCCATTGTGAGTAAGATGCATCTCCAATATTTTGAGAACACTAATCAAATTTGTCTTTGTGAAGCCATCAGATGTTAGGTTGGAGAATGGTGAGTGGCATTGCCACCATCAAACATACTCAGCACCAGCACTGACTTTTGGCTCTCTCAACTATCAAAAATGCACTCTTATGATCAGGAGAAAACCATTACCATCTTTTAAGTTCTCCACAATCTTTGTATTTTGCAAATTTTCAGTCAATTCATTTTGACAAACTACATAACAGGGTTGGAAGCATCAGCAAATCGGGATTTAAGTCTTTAACCTTTGACACAAAAATGGTCCATAAGGTTTGAAATGGGATAGTTTGGAGCTTTTGGGCTCTGGAGAGGGTTTGTAAGTGGGTTTGTAACATGACAATTGGCAAGGGAAGCAAACAAACATGAAAAAAAGCTACAAAGAGATGGTGGTAAGAAATAGTACCTTGGTCTACAGGCTTAATTTCTTTTGAAGTATACACTGAATCCTTTATTTTTCCTTGATGAAATATGCTAGACTAATTTACAGGCTTGCAAAAGTTATGAATTCAATCTAACTTAAGATCGATGGATGCACTATCACTTCAGCAAGACTTGGATTGTTCAACTGACACACCTTATAAAAACATACATTGGAAAGTCAATGCTTCAAGACTCCTATCATCATTTTTTTTTTTTTAAAGACAATTATTTTTCAATAGTGTACCATCTCTTTACTCCCTTGAAGAAAGGGAGAGAGCTAAACCAAAACGAGGTAAATAAAATTAAATTTAAAAAAAAAAAAAATCTACTAAGGGCTGCTGAAGTGCAATCCAGAAGTTTATCTAATAATAAGTTTAAGAATAGCAGCATATCTTAAAGTTAAGATAGTTTAGATTTATACCCAGGTTCTTGCATTTGTTGGAGACTATTGCAAGGTATCCTGCATCACCATACTTTTCTTAACCGAAAATACTGCATTATGATACATCTAGAATTAAATATTTACCTTTCATGACAAAGGAGTGTTTAATCTGACCTAAACCTAACGTTATGCATTTGCTAAGCTGTAGGATAGATAAGCAACACATACATGGGAAATAAGTGGAAAAGTATATGAGAATCTAATTTAGTAAGTATGTGGTGTTCCTATTACAATGAAGTGCAATCATCAATATACATCAACACGTATGCACTATAATTCTCATTAACAAGGATTGCTGATGGAGAAAAATGACAGTAAAAAAGAAGAGTAAAGGAAAATGCGAGAAAAGGTTTAGCCTGTGACTAATCCTAGAGAGGTAATAAGAGTACGGTGATGACAAGAACCAGACAGAGTGGGCTGGCAATGCAACCAGTGCATGGAAATAGAGAGTGCTAAGCTTGTTGAGAAGCAGAAAAGTAGAAATCTAATAACGCTTTTCCTTGAGGCCGGACCTATGAAAATGAAAGCAGAGCGCATACCTTGCGTTCTAAAGTCTCAGAATTTTGGCTTGTAGCTCATATTCGGTACAATTGCAGTCTTCTGGTATCTGTGAGGATTCTGATGGGTGAAATCTGGGCAGAGCATTTACAAAAAACTTTATCTATCAAATGGAACTTTATTTTGCTATTTGGTTAAATACTTTGGTACCGCAAATATAAAAGGCCCCAAATCTAGGACATTTTTCAGGTTGGTTAAGTCCCATTTTAGTTCTGAAGACAAGCTGCTAAAAATAAGTTAAATAAACTGATATTCATCATTTATATTCCTTATTTGATAGAAAAAAATATATTTTTTATGATATTTAGCACATATGAATGCTTAAAGAAAAAAAACTACAGAACTTTAGCTCCTGTTATGTGATCTCGACTTCTCATCAATTATCCTCTGAAGTGCTGCCTTGGCTTCATCCAGAGTCTGTACTCCCTGTTCTACTTCAAATGATAGCCTTTGAATGTTGAACTGCATCAAGGAAAAATAAGATGCCGTCAGCAAGCATAGTACATAAATATTAAGAATGTCTATCCATATTACCACGAACAGATAACTAGAGGCATTGTAAATAAAGATACTCAAACTAACAAATCATATAAATAATGCACGGAGGAACATATGTCTGGAGAAAAACAGGAAAAAAAACTCCCAACATACACCAGAAACCTGGAGTCAATATAAATAGTTTAGACCACATACCTTCTCAATTTAGAAAAACAAAGCCCATTTTGCTGGAAAATGCTAGTTATTAAAATTTAGAATACTAGGTAAGAACTAATGCCCGTAGGCCATAAAATTTTAAAGAGAAACGAAAACACAATCCTCAGCTTTTACCAATTTCAAGTCAGGTTTCAACAAAGACCTTCACTTCTAGGGGACGAGCGTTGGAAAGGTATGCTCAAATATAAAATTATGAAACAAGATTCATAGCCATTCTGTGGACAGAGACAGAGAGAGAGGAGAGCAAAGCCAAGCTTAAAGAGCACAAAGGCCATGTCTGCAAAAACTCTATTTAAGAGCTTTTAGTGGACTCAAACAAAGCTCCCAAGATACAAGCACAGAAATTTTTTGGAGGAATGTCATTGCAAGAGAAACAATAAAAAATAATATTTTTTGAATCGAAAAGCTTTACATGACATAAGAAATTTAATAAATTAAGGCACAAGTCATTTTGCTTTCAACATTTAGTCCACAAAATGTTCCAAGGTGCATTTTATTTGCCAAACTGAAATATAGATGTAAATTACATCCAACAAACTTGCACCTTCAGATCCAAATTGAGCACATGAAGTTGGAAGGGTCAAAGCCAATTTTGTTATTTGGTTTTGATCAGTCGCTCTAGGAGACAGATGAAGATGATTCTGCATGCAGTTGAACAAATTAGGAACCAAGATCTGGATGAATTGGACATGGACCAACTCATTTTGAACCCTCCAAAGGTTGGTAGCGACAACGAGGGGACAAACTGTCTTTGTTAGTTATGACATTTTTTATGATGCTAGAAAATGAGAAAATGCTAGTTAAATACTTAAATTGTTTCTCGCACAGCTGTTAATCACAGAAGATTAGAAAGTTTTTCTGCCCTGAATTACTTCATGAGTGCTTTACTATGCTAATCATAAGAATACAAATAGTTTCATCCTTAAAGTACTAACAAATACATGCTTGAAGGATGAAATTTTTGACCTCTGTGAAATTTTGAAAAATGCATAATATTTAGCATGCGATTTGCTGGGCTGACTCCTTGATCCCCACTAATCATTATCAAACAAGAAAACCACAATCTACTTTCAAGCCCACAAAGCTAGCTTAGGAACAAGTCTAAAGCCAAACTAGTTGACAGTGCTGCAACCTTGAGCTTATCAGAAAAGATTTTTTTTTTTTTAAAGAGAAAAAAAATCAAAAGAAGCACTTGACATTTGCACAAGATTTTCTTATTAAACTATGGTTGATACCTGTGCTCCTTGCCGCACCCGGATATCAGTTCCTTTGCTGTCTATGGATATGAAAGCAGCATCATCTAACTCCATCTCAATTGATAATATTTCTTTGAGTGATTTTGAGAACATTGCATTAAGTTCCTTTGGGAAAGAAAAAGGGGAATAATTCATCATGCATGTGGGAAAAAGCAAAATCTTGATGTGTTGAATGCAGCAAGTATACCCATAAGACCGCACCTTCAAATTTTGTTCTCCACCATCAATAGCAATCTTATCAGGTTGAAGGGCTTCATATTCCTTGACATCTACCCATGCAACAGTGCCGAACCCTCCAATGAAATATATGTCCCTGGAGATATGCAAGCATTGATCAATTCATGTATATGGTACATGTTTCTTCCTAGCTAATCTAATTTTCTATTAACTAAGTGATTATGAGTAACAAAAAAGATGATTATCAGTTGGTCACCAAGAATACTAAAAAAAACAATGAACAAAGAAATTTAACAATCTCCAGATATACTATTCCATTTTCTTTATTTCCTTATCTTTCATGAAAACCATATCCCTTGCTTTTAATGCATCTAAATTGATTTGTATTACTGGTCTGCCCATTCTGCATCCGAGCTAATCTATAAATTTGTTCCTGTCTTCTTCAAACCCAAAATGTCAAATAGATCATAAATTGCATCATTCACATAACCAATGCTTTTTTGCCTTTTCTTTTCCCTTTGCCTTTTAATGTTCTTCAAACCCCTTGATGCCACTTTTTCAGTGCCATTGTTTGGAGTAGTTCCTCCTGTCCTTGATTGCAACCTTTTGCACTTTTCTTGGCCTTTTTAAATTTCTTGAAGTCAAAGTCCTTGGTGTCATTTGTTCTTTGCCATACATTCACGGAGCCACGCACTCATGCATACACTGCACTCATGCACATCTGTAATCTTGGCAACAAAACCTCAAAAAAGAACCTAAACTCCACAGCAAAAGTTATAAGTTCCAAGTGCACCTAATAATATATATGTTTTGTCAGTAGGCAATAGCAATGGTTTTTGTTTAAGGTACAGCAGACATGCTATAACCAATATTTGTGAAATTTTAAAACTCTAATGGGAATCATTGAATTGTTGTTCAGGTGCAAGAAAAGCTCACAGACCAACCTGATGTTGCACATCCTATAATAGTAAAAATTGCCCCATTGTTGAGATGTCCATTGTTGGTGTTTTGCTTTAAACTGCTGATGAGCCCATTCCTGCAATAGGTTTAAAAAAAAAAAAATTATACTTTTTAAAACATCCATGAAACATTTGTCTGAACCTGTAAAGATATTATCATTCACCAATAAGTATTAACAGGAACTAATATGTAGATTACAATTGAAGCATGAAAAACTTGCCAAGAATTCTAAATGGCCACATGTGCTCTCTCTCTCTCTCTCTCAAAAGAAAAGAATGTACCAGACAATCCAACTAATTTACCTCAAAACAATGTGATTGGTTACAAGTTGCAACTTGTTCACTTCAAAACAATATGCTCCCTCCCTCTCTCTCTCTCATAATGTACCAGAGAATCCAACTAGTTTACTTCAAAAGAATGTGGTCAGTTACAACTTAAGGAGAGTAGACAATGAATGGAGCCCATGATGGATCCACCAGGGTATGTCAAAATGATGCCATTTACGGGCACAAGTGGATGTCTAAGTGGTTTCTCCTAATGCAATCAACAGTTATGATTGACAATGAGTTCACCTTCTAAACACTGTAGGTGATAACAGAAAATTCAGCATTGAAGCCTAATGGCTCAGTGTCAATTCTCAATAGCTTGTCAACACTGTTTCATAAAGGATAAATTGCAAAGCAAGAATTGGTCCCAAGCTTTTATGTATGTAGCATGAAGCAGAAGAGGAAAAACCCATTCAAATGTTTAATTGCCAAAACTAGGAGTGCTTTTTTTGGCAGCATTTGCTCTGTTTGGTAAATTTAAAGGTTTGAGGAATGAGGATAGATAACTAAAAAAATATTAGATAGTTCTTATGATTATTCCATATTTCCTTCATTTTGGACAAGAGAAGAAAATGGTGATGCTGGCACGTTAAGTTACCATAGATCATACCCTCCATGTTGGGGGATTGTCGTCTTAGACGTGTGCAGTCATTTTCTTTTATTGTTCTCCTAGGCAGTAGAGCTTATTGTCCTTTTTCACATATTCTTAGGAGGGAAGATTTTGTATATTCTGTTCATATATACACCACGGCCAACAAATATAAGGTTAGTGAATTCTGATTCACCTTGAGATCCTTCCCAAAACCAATTTATTTGAAAAGTGTGTGCCTTTGAAACTGTTAATTTCTTCCACCCAAGGCTTAAGCCTTCCCTAGTCTCTGAAACCTGATTTGAAGATTCAGTCTCACAGTTACATGGCAGGGTACTAAATAAAAGAGCAGATTCAGCTGTTAGATTTAGGATAGTGACAGAAAGAAAATGATAACATAGAGAAAGCTTGAGCAATTGATCAATTATTAACATACTTGATAAATCAAAACTATGAGTTAACTTAATGGTGTCTGTTTAACTAAATAAATGATTGTTGTATTTAATCATTCAAATTATGAAAATATAAAAAAGGAGAAAAGGAGAAAAAAAACTATTGATTAATTATTTTCAGACCAGTTTTGCTCATTGGAAGTATGAAGCATCCAGAATCAGTATCAAAGCAGAAGATAGAAAAGGAGAATTAATTAGCTATTGGTTAGATTTTTTTTTTTTTCAAGACCAGTTTTACTTATTGGAGAATTATGAAGCATTCTGAAATCGTATCAAGAGCAGGAATGAACATCCAATCACTGCTGCAGTTGCATTAAGGAAGCCCTGAAACTAAAAGCCCTCACTGGAGTTCCAGCCCAACCAAACATGTCCACACCATCTCAAACATTTTTCCCTCCACATTTCGCTAATGGCTTTGCTTTAAATTACTTGCCTTCTAACTTCATTATTCCATGTTTTCTCACAAATGCAATCTGACATCTGTCACTATGCCCTTCATGTTCATCCTCTATCTGCCATCAAAGTATGATCTATACAATAAAGTTAGTCGACTGTCTTTCAATTCCTAATAGTTCTTAATGGCTAATAAATGCATGCAAGGTTTCACACATACCTTATTAAAAAGAGAGTTGAACCGTAGGCCTATCAAATAATCCACTATAACTGCCCTTGGTTTTTTAGGTAAAACTACTCAAGGAAAATATTTCAAGAAAATTGGTATAATCCATGTCCAATTGTTTAACTATATCTCCTATAATTATCTTGAAATGATCTCATCTCCCACCAAAACTGTTCAAATTATTGATCAATCCCATAATTTTTTCCCTTAAAATAGTGCAATTGCGATTCCCAAACGCCAGTTCTAGTGAAATCATATTGGAACTAAAACGTTTGTTTGTGTACATAAGTAGTTGCAAGTAAAAACAAATGCATCAAATATAAGTTTTTTACTGATAAAGTTATTGAGAGTTCACCAAAAAGAATTGTCAGGAAAATACAAATATAACTTGCAAAGAACCTGTTGGTCAGCAGACAGTGGGAAGATATCACCAAATATTGTTACACGTGCATTTGATAGGCCACTCCATCCAGGTATCTATCAATGAAAGTAGGTTTCAGCAAAGTAAAAAACAAAAGAATGTAATCTAGTACTCCAAAGATGATAATTATAAGAATAAAACTAAAACACCTGTACAACAAGTGTACATCTTGAATCAGCCAAAAGATTGCGGGTGTGGATGGCTAGTGGAGAGAGCGAAAAAACAGGATCTGCAAAGAAGTTGGAAACAAACATTACACCATGAAGTAAATGCACAGTGGATGAGCATGTGAGAATTAACTAATTACTTACGACCCATTGGATCGGTTGCAAAATCAACTAATGAACCACATGGGTATCCCGCATGTTGATGATGCATCCGGGACATCAAAGTGCATAGATGAGCAAACCTGGCCTTGATGATGGACACAAAGTAACAGCAGCAAAGCAAAGAGTTTTAAAGCATTCACAGGATTAAGAAAGATCAGAATGTGGAAGAAAGACTAGAAAGAAAGGATGATTTGATTCAATTATATATGATAAGGTTTTTATACTTCACTCTAGATTAAAACTTACCTGCTCCATTAGATTGCGAACTGCCAAGGCTGGTCGAGGTAAATTGTGAACAGAGGTTGCACTTTGTACACCACCAGAAATGGGTGTTCTGAAAAGCCCAGCTCTGGATCCACTAGTTCCACTTCCACAAGTGACACATGCTACCACCTCTGATGACTCCGCATTGCCACTTGCACAGTTACCATCCTGAACCAAGTTACCCTGCCAAGATTTGAAGTATCAGGACAATTCTTGAGTAGATCCGTTGAATAAGGTAAAAGGAGAAGTATTTTAAGCTGCTTTAGCCACAACATCTTTTTTAAACCAGCAGAATATCAGCATATCTCTCACACTGCTTGATGAACCCTCGAATTCATGAAAGGCTAATATTAACATGGAAATACATATCATATTTCTGGATGGTGAATTAAAATATGTCACTTCATCATCAACAACATGTATTTTCACAATTCTTAATGCCAAAAGGAGAATTTGAGGGTTAAGCCCCACTAGAAATGGGTGTTTTGAACATGTAGTTTCTCCTTCAAACTTCAAAACACCACAATCGGTTCTCAGCTGCACATAAAAAACCAATACCAAGAGTTCAAAGCTATTGATCACCTTTCATTGTGATTTACAAACCCATATAATAAAAGTAACTAAATTTTAAAAGTTGAGAGCAAGATAAAAGCACAAAATATTATGTGTGCAATCCAAAAAACTATTTTGATGATTGAACTTTGATGACCTGGAATCCAAGAACTTCATCCCAACCCAGCTAAAATAAGTAGGTCTCAAATATTGAATAAAGAGGTAATTAGCAAATAAACACAACGAGGAATACATTCTTAGACAAATAATCTAAGACCAACTAAATAGGTGCCAGAATCAGAGCGAAAACATGATAATGATCAGAAAGTTTCAATTTTGGAGAAGCAAGAAAAGCTCTTTCACCATGCAAAATCATAACCAGCCATCCACCTATTTATTTGTTTATATTTTTTGGAACATAAGTAGAGAAGAAGATGAGCTAATAGTCATATTTACATCATTCCCAGAAGTGAACAAATTATATTGATGCTCGTCTAATTATATACTCTATACTAGAGGAACCTATGCTCTCTATTACGTGTTTGATGTATATGGAGATTAGAGAAACATTAACAAAATAGGTTGTTCTACAAAGATGACAAGAAGCTCTCCTTTTGGAACTGATGCAAAGCTCCTGAAGATGATAACAAAATCATTGTTAAAGGCTGGGAACTCTCTTCTCATAAGAGTTTTTGCCCAGTCCAACTATCACTGGCTTATGAAATTTTCTGAGATGCTATTTGTTCAAAGGTTGTCTTGGGATTGTGATAGATAAGCTGGCGTGTTGAGATGGGTAGATGAGACTCTAACTAGTTAAGCCCTTGATTTGGACGTGATAAAAAATTGGTATTATAAAGAAAGAAGTGGATTTTCTCCTCCGTGAGTATCGAGAAGTCGTGTTCCCCTCAAAAAATAAATCTTTTCCTCCAACGTATTATTTTCTTTAATTAAGATAAACTAGTCATAAAGAAGAAGACAAGAACATCCACGCTTTCTTCAGCAGGTACTCTTCAAGCTAAGACTAAGATTACCCCACGCCTTAAGTCTGCCTTATAATCCATCAAAGAATTTGCTTAAATCAAAACATGAATTCTAAACAAAGACTTGAACACGAATTCAAATATTTAGTTATGCATCGTAAAAAAAAAAAAAATCTTGACAATAAACAAGAATTCATATATTTAGTTATCAAAAGATTAAATCTTGACAACATCACCAATCATGGAAGGAAGAAAAAAAAAAAAAACCTCAAACCAAGATGCATCCTCATCTGTAACTACGCTAAACCCATTAGCGGACACCCCATCCTCTCCCCCAGCACCACCACCCCCAGCAAAGCCTTGGGAGGTGGCCCGAAACAACGTCCAATGCCTAGAAGCACTCGATTCAGGCCTCCATAACCGCAAAGATCCAAACTTTTCGACGGTTTTAGCGCACCCAAACCGAAAAGCAAGGATCTTGGATAGGCTAGAGCTCCTGGGCTGGCCGGCCGGAGAGGCTTTTATAACCCCGGAAGGAACACTCGAGCTCGAGAGGGCTTCCATGGCGGAAACCCTAGAAGAAGGAGGATGGATGTGGCTGAGAGAGAGAGAGATGAATGGGGTCTGAGTTTGGTATTCGAGGTGCAAAGCAGCGGAGAAGGAAAAGATTCGCGACTTAGGAGCTTAGGTTTGAAGAACGACGAGGGTTAGGATATATATACGTACGGGCCTTAGTCTGGGTAGGGCTCTTCTATGCGGAATGTAGTGGGTCCACAACCGCACTTTGAATTATGTGGGTCCCATCGGCAATCACAACCGTCCCTTTTTATACCAAGACATCCCTCTACACAATAAAAATCAAGTTTTATTAATGGTTATACGGAAGATTTATTGTTTTTTGGGTAAGAATGTAAGATTTATCGTTTCATTCTCAACAGGTAAAACAAATTTCGGTTCGCATTTCATTCTATGATGATCATCGGTACGCAAAGCGGGATCATCACTATATTTTCAGGATTCTTTCTGAAGTTTATTCAAATTATATTTTCTTTTCCTATTGTAAGCTTCTTTTTTTTTTTTTTTTTTGTGTGTGTATTTCAGTAAGTATCCCTACAGTTTATTGATTCTACGCCAAGGGTTTCTTTGATGGAAATAATTTACCAATTTTGTTTTATTTACAACAAAAAAATATCATTTGGCACCATGACGTACCATTTTTTCTTCATCTATTTTTCTGATTCCAGGAGCTCAAACAAAAGCAGCGGCTGCAGCAAGATTTGATGGAGGGAATTCATGCTGTTGGCGATACGGAGAAGCATATAGAACCTGGATAAGAAGGACAGTGGCATAGTCCCGGAATGCATTTTACACAATAATGCAATGATGATTTAAAATCTAAATTTTATAATAATTTGATCATAAGTGATCTAAGATCATGAAATTTAGTAGGTCATGATTCGATGATTAATAATTTTTAGATATTTATAAATAATTTATTTAATATTTTATAAAATTTAATATTATAAATTATATAATATCAAAATTATTCATAATATATTCTGTAAAAATATATATACTAATCATATATAATATATTATAAATAAAAAAATATTACTATATTTATTAATATATTAAAAATCAATAGATTCTATAAAAATATATTTATTAATCCTATAAATTATTAATCTTATAAAAATATATTAAGTTTTATTATAGAATTAACATTTTTATTTATTCCTGTAACATATATTATTTATTAATATGAATATTTATTTTGATTAAAAAAATAAAATAAATAGAAGTAATATATTAAATATTTTTATTATATAAATATAAAGTATAATAAGATATTTTTACTATAATTTAAAATTATCATTAAATCATAATATGACAATAATATGATTATAATATATTATAATATAATATATATAATAAACATAATATATAATATCAAATATAATATAATATCATATATATAATATTGATATAATATACTAATGATATATTGATATATCGAATTTTTTGCAAGAGTGAGGGATATTTTTATCCTTCTATTTTAATTTAAAATCAGTCTGGAGATGATTTTAGATTTTCGATCTCGATGGTTAGTATCCCATCACTGGATTAGGGGATGATTTGAAATTGCTGCCGTATAAAATCACTATGATGTAATTAAATATGATGATCTTATCACCTTCATCCACATTCTTCTTGATTTTCAGTGGATCACCTCATACCAAACACCTTCAATGTATATAACAAATGCATCCAACGACAATGTGGCACTCATAAGGTGCATCCAACTTAAATATGAAGAGATGATGCTTATGTCTTGTTTGGTATGGATGATTGCAATGGGAGATACAGGTTATTAAATGTGGGGCCAATTGACCCCATAAAAAATATAAAAAAATATTAGTTATATATATTATTAAAAAAAATTAAATTAAATCCCATTGATTTTATGAATTGATCCCATATCTTATGCAAAGTTTTGAAAAAGTAAAAAATATAAAAATCATATTAAAAATTTAAAAGAATAATTATGACTTATATTCTCTCTCTAAAATGACTTTGTATCCTATCTCTCTTTCTTCTTCTTTGTCTTTTTTAATTAATTACTTCTTTATTTATCTTTTAATATCACATCCCAACCCCATCCATCCATCTTTTATATTTAAACCCCACATCAATTTATTTTTTATACCCTAGAAGGACGATATCAAAAGATACAAAGAGTAATTGTGATTTACATTCTTTCTCTTCAATGACTCACATATCCCACCTTTCTCTCTCTCATGCCATTTTGATATATCTCTCCCTCTCTAACATTCTTTTTTTTTTTTATTTATGACTTCTCTATTTATCTTTTAATGCCCCACCTCAACCCATAGTCCTCATCCGTCCACCATTTACATTTAAACCCCACATCGATTTATTTATTTATTTTTGTATAATACTTGTTGCGAACAAGGGCTTGACCCATCATGTAAGGTATTATCTGCTCTGGCCCATGAGTCTCATGGTTTTGTCTTTTAAAAGACACCTTGTATGAAAAAAAAATTTTTCTCCTTGTAAGCATGAGTCTCCCTTAACTCACAACCAATGTGGGACTATTAATATCCTCTATATTATTAAAACCACAACAGAGCCCCCTACTCAAAGAAAATTTTGATGTATACAGTTTAAGGATCCCCACAACCAGCCGAGGCAAACCTCGGCCCCAAGAAACCAAGGCAGACCTTAACCCTTATCTGATGCACCATTGTTGCAGACAAGGGCTCTGTCCGTCATGTGAAGTATTGTCCGCTCTGACCCATGACCTCACGATTTTGCTCTTTAAAAAGTACCTCACGTGAAAAAAAAAATTCTCCTTATAAGCGTGAGTCCCTCTTGACTCACAATCGATATAGAACCATTAGTGCCCTTCACATTATTAAAACCACAACAAAACCCTTTAGTCAAGAGAGACTTTCATGTGTATAGTCCGAGTAGTCCCACAGTCAGCTGAGGCAGACCTCAGCTCTAAAAAATCGAGGCAGACCTCGATCCCTACCTGGCGTGCTATTGTTGCGAACAAGGGTTCGACCCATCATGTGAGATATTATCCGCTTTGGTCCATGGACCTCACGGTTTTGTCCTTTAAAAGGCGTCTTATATGAGAAATTTTTTTTCTCCTTATAAACACAAGTTCCTTTTGACTCACAACCAATGTGTGACTATTGGTGCTCTCCACATTATTAGAATGACAACAATACTCTTTTAGTTTTTTCTTTATCTCCTTCTTTTTTTTCACATATATCAAATATATATGATTAGAATAATTTTTGGTTTGTCATTATAATTTTAATATTTAATAATATCTAAAATTTTTTACGATACTTCTTTATAATATTTTATTATAAAAAATATTTAAAATATTACATGTTATTATTTTTATATATTTTATTATTTTTTAAAAATAATATATTATTATTATTTTTCTTTCTCCCCCACGGTTCTTCTATTTTTTATCATATTGATCTTACAAAGCAAAATTTCTGGATCCACTGCTGGATGATTAGATAGAAAAGGAATAGATGAGAGAAATAATTGATGGATATAAGATGGATATCCACCCATTCTACTGTATATTTGATGAAATATAGAAGAATAAATGAGAAATTTTTTTTATTTATTATGAAAAGAAGAAAGAAAGAAAGAATGATATTTATATAATATTTTTATTAATTATATCAATAAAATATTATTATTATTATTAATTTATAATACTTATTTGTATTAAAGAGATAAGTAATGGATAAATTTACAATCTTTATAAATTATAAATATAAATATAAATATTTTTATATTTATTTAATTAAATAATAATTTATAAATTAATTATTAATAAATTAAATTAATTATATATTAATATATAAATAATTGATTAACTTAATTTTTTAATTTAAAATAATTAATTAATTTTATATAAATAGTTAATTAAAACTATTAAATATAAATAGAAAATAGATGATAATTTTAATTATTTAATTATAAATATGTATATAATATATTAAATTAAAATAACTAGTAATAAAATTTAATATAAAATTAATAGTTTAGATAAAATAAAAATTATATAAATAATATGAATGAAAAAATGAAGAAGTGTTATATTTTTATCAAAAAAATTTAATGAAAGATAATTTTGTCGGTGCAAAAATATATCCTAACATATGCTATCTATTATTCCTTTCATTCTTCCAATTAGTATATCAAATAGATTGACAAATTTTTTTTATTCATTCTCTTTAAAAATTCTATAACCAAATTATGGATAGAAGTTATCCACCATTCCAACTTCATTCATTCTCCTTTTATGACCCGAGCCAAATAACGGGGAGAAAATCCGTATCCAAAAACACCGGCCCTCTCCGGCTTATTTATGGTCTCATCCCGTTTCGCCGACTTAAGTACAGAGAACTGCCGAATCTTGAAGTCCGTAACTGAGGCGCCGACTTCATAGAAGCCTATTCATTTTCGCATCGCCCTCCTTCCTCTCGACGCCTAGGCGGTTCCTCCGGCTCTCTTTGTTTTTTCAAGAAGACAGACTCATTCAGAGGGAGCGAGCGCGTGAGAGAGAGATTGGGTTTTGGAGAAAAAAAGAAAAAATGACAGATGAGACGGTAAGATTCGGGGTTCTGGGCAGTATGTTCGAGGCGATGGTGAGGGATCGGTCGGCGGCGAAGAAACGGAAGCGGTTCAGGACGCTGCTGGATCGGGTGTACACGGGGCGGGACTACTTTAGCGCCGTTCGGCTCATCCTCCCGGGCCTCGACCGGGAGCGCGGCTCGTACGGGCTCAAGGAGTCCGCCCTCGCTGCCGCCCTTGTCGACGCCCTCGGACTGGCCAAGGACTCTCCCGACGCCCTCCGCCTTATCAACTGGCGCAAGGGCGGCGCCCGTTCGGGTGCCAACGCCGGCAACTTCGCCCTTGTCGCCGCCGAGGTCCGGCATTCTCAACACAACCTCCCTCACAATCAAATTCCTATCTTTTTGTCCTTGCTTTTCTTGGTTCTTTGCTTTAATCCTTCAGAAAATTGGACTTCTTGTTCTTTCTTTTCCTCCTCTGGAATAGCTCATCTTTTCGTTTTTGGTGCAATGTTTAGTGGTGAATCATGAATTGACTTGTTAGTTAGTGCACTAAAAATGGTGGCCTTTTCTTTTCAAGAATTGTGTCGACATGTTTAGTAGGCGGAATTTGATACAAGGAAAACGATTCCTTTTTGTGATAAACTTGATTGCTGATATTTCCAGCCTAGTTGCCAATCGGCTCTTGTTTGTTCTTGAGATTGGATTTTCTCCTTTCTTATGGGAAAGAATGATTAGTTCCTTTTTGGCCCAAACAGCTTCGTTCTTGTTTAGATTTTTATTGGCGTATTTAGCAGGCTGGACTTGATACGAGGAAGATGATTCTTTTTTGTGGTAAACTTGTTTGCTTTTGCTTCAAGACCACCGTTGCCAATGGGCACTTGAACTGCAACTGTGAAAATAATCAATACCTTGAACTTTTTTCCTTGTTCTTTTATTTAATCTTTGAAAAATTGGATTTCTCATTCTCTATGTTTTATGGATTTTTCCCGGTTCATGTTTTTTTCTTTACCATCGCTTATACTGGGTGCTCTCATAGCTCGTGCTCCAAGAACAGTAGCTTTTTCCATGTCAAGAATTTTTATCAGACACGTAAACAATAATGTCACTTTCTTTGAAACTCCATTGACTTGCTCTCTACAAGGTTTATTGATGTCATTATAACCTTTTACATAGATGTAGCATTGCATGTGGCTCAGGTTCTACAGCGTAGGCAAGGAATGGCTTCTGGTGGGCTTACAATCAAGGAGTTGAATGATGCTCTTGATCAAATAGCCTCAAAAGAAAATAGGTGCAAATTTGTGGCCATTGAGAATTAACATTTGCTGAATTTCAAAATTTTGTTTAGAAAGTTATTTTGGATGACCAATGTGTAGCCAATCTCTATCGGCTGTTGCTTATTGTTTTATGCTCAGTTTTTAAACAAAAATTGCATTTTGTAAGGCTGGATGCACGATTTGAATGTTTGAAGATAATTAGAAAGTTCAAATTTCACTGCTATGGATATCCAAAAGTGGTTTCTTTCACTTTAAATTGAGGGTGGACCCATATCATTTTAAAATTCAGAAACTCTAAACTGTTGTAGATGTTAACTTTGTTTCAAGTACTATTCTGTTCTTGTGTTTTGTCTATGTCTGCATGCAAGATTGTCTTCCATTTACTTTTCAGTGAAACATCCATTTTAACAGGGCAGAGAAGACTGCTGTTCTTGCTAGTCTCATTAAGAAAACAAATGCCCAGGAAATGAAGTGGATTCTAATGATCATTCTTAAAGGTATCTCATTGACAAACTTCTATCATTTTTACTCAAAAGAAAGACAAACTTCTATCATTGCTCCATCTTCTTGTAAAGAAAATAATCGTTTTGTACTTCAATTTATCTTCTTTGCAGATCTGAAGCTGGGGATTAGTGAGAAGAGTATATTTCATGAGTTTCACCCAGATGCTGAAGATTTGTTCAATGTCACTTGTGACCTAAAATTAGTCTGTGAAAAGCTGAAAGATCGAAGTCAACGTCATAAACGGCAGGTAGCATCAAGCTGTCAACTTTGAACATATTAAGCTTTGGTTTCCTTCTCTCTAACAAATACTGCACTCCCTTGACATTTTAATGATACTCCTTTAAGTAGTGTAAATCATGGTGTCTGTTTGTGGTTTTTAGAATTCTTTCCACATGAATTAAGTAGCTTACTCTTTCACTGTGGAGTGCGAACATATATATGCCAAGCTGTATTTCCAGGCAGTTGTGCTCTAAAACTTGGAAGAACTTATGGTTTTATTCTGGAAAAGACTCTTGTATGTATATATTTTTTTTGTAGAATATTTTATGATATTTCCAATTTAACAGTAAACTAATTATAACCAGGAAGTCTTGCCCTTTCTTGTCTGTGCGCTACAGATCTTTCTTCAAGACTGTGAATGACTCTCAGTATTTTGTTTTCTTTTTCAGATAGTCAATGACTTTCAGCATGCAGGATAATATCAACTTCCATCAGGAGTGATTTAAATGTTGACAACGTTAAAAAGAAAAGTTACCATTTTAGACATGGGGCTTATGCATGTTCCATGAACAGTTAGTTCAGTAATTATGTGTTAAGTTTGTTGACCAACATAAATTCAGAACAACGTGTTTGGACTCTTCTTAATTTTAATGTGATCTTTAAACTTGAAACTAAAAAAGCATTTTAGTTTTTCAGAAACCATGTTTCTGTAATACCAAAATCTGGTTTTTCTCAGCAATAACTGCTTGAATAACTTCTGGAAACTAATGAAATAGTTACAGCATAAGTTTTGATGCTATATGGACTTACAATGAATGCTTTTAGTGTAGGTAATGCCAAGGTTATCTGCATTTCCTAAGATATTCTCTGAAATGCTGGATCAAATCCAACTTGGACATAAAATGATCTTCATTCTTGGTATTTGTATTTGATGGAGCCTGTAAATTTTGTGCTCAGAATTTCTTGCATGCTCTTTTTTTTTTTTTTTTTTGGGAACCTTGAAGCATTATACTCCATTTGATTTCATGTTATATTTGTAACTTGACCCCACAATTTCTACTGTGGCATATCTTGTATGAGCCCATTAAAAAATCTTGGAATAGAGATCCTTCGTGGAATAAACTAGAGTCGTAGAATCATTTATGAATTAGTTGAACAGTGGATGCAATATACTAGGCAAGTGGTTCTTAGTTCTAATAGTACTTTTTCATATCATACTGTAATTGGAACGAATGGAGGATGAAATTAAACTGATGGAGACCTTAAAATTTCTGATTGGTATTTGCAAGGAAGGATTTAGAAAGTTATCATATGCTATACAAGTTTTTGGGACTGTTTGACATGAATACCAGTATTCATTTAAAGCTGAAGGAATCTTCATGAGGTAAGGTCTGTCCGTTTATGCAGTTTATAAGATTTATTTGAATGCTAGTTGTCAAACTTGGCTAGTTTAAGAGTAGGAGTCATCAGCATAGAAAGTGTGCTGGATCCAATTGTCATCTGGATGGGCCTTCTTTTTCCTTTATGGGATTTTTTCCTTGGTGAGGGGGATCTATGTTGACTCAGCATATTGTTTGTTCATCATCTTTGCTGAACCCATAGAGGAAATGGACTGAGTTTAAATCAGGGGAATTTTGCTAACTTTGGTTATGGTGCATCACCTGTCTCATACTTTTCCCCTTTCCACCAGTGGAAGGCTGACTCTTAGGGTTACAGCAGCAGAAGTTGTTCTGCTTTGTGATCAATAGAAGATAGTTGTGATGTTGTATGGTTAACAACTTAAAATCAAATATAGCTTCTTCAATATATTGTTTGGTGGTGCCAAAAGTCATTTTTAGTTACGTTACATTTACTTTTTTAGATCTATAGATGAAAAAAAAATCAAAATCATATTGAGCACATAGCATATGCAGGAACCTAGCTGAATCCATATTAGTTTTATTTGTCTGGTTTAGCCCCTGTATCATTCTTGTATAAATTCTTTAGACTCATTTGGGTGATCATTTCAGCTTAAAATTGCGGTAAGTCCATTACATGCAGTAATGTGCATTGACAAAAAAAATGTCCTTTTGATGACTAGGATATAGAAGTGGGAAAAGCTGTAAGGCCTCAGCTAGCTATGAGGGTCGGTGATGCTGCAACTGCATGGAGGAAGGTAAACCTATATCCAAGCATTTTACCAAACAACATATCCTTGGCCATATGCTTCTTTTGTCTGGACTTGTGATGTTAATATTCTTTTGTCAAGAGCAATACCAACATCCATGTCTTGTTATCTTTATTTATAGGGAAATATGATCTGCACTTATCATTATTAATCACATATTTTTCTTGTTCTCTAGCTTCATGGAAAGCATGTGGTTGTCGAGTGCAAGTTTGATGGTGATCGCATTCAAATCCACAAGAACGGAGAAGAGATTCACTTTTTTTCACGGTAATTGCAGTTATATTCTAACAATTGCTTAGCATCTTTTTTCCCTCTTCCTAACTGTTGAATATCTCTGGTTTAATATTAAATTTTTTAGTTGTGTCAGAAATGATTCATTTTCTTTGCCTTTATTGCATGAAGCAACTGCTGAAAGTTTTCTTTTGTTTGTTTCTTCAATATGTTGGACTCATGCATATTTATCAGGATAAGTTTGGTGTCACATCATTCATTTTTGATTACCTAAATAGTAGTCATAGCAGTTTTTTTTTTTTTTTGATGCTCACAGGAATTTTCTCGATCATCCCGAATACGAACATGGCATGTCGAACATTATTTTACAGAACATCACTGTTGAGAGGTAATCATCCTGGTTAATTTTTATGTGAAAATGCACTAGAACTCCTGGCATTCTGTTCCTTTTGATTATAGTTTGCTTTTGAATTGTCATAAATGCTATAACAAATTGATAAAAAAAAAGGCAGCCTTTTCCTTTTTATGATTTCAACTATTTTTGAGGTTCTGTTCTCTTGACATCTCATGTGTAGCCTTTTCTTTAAAGCTCAATTCCATTCTCCAACATCAAACAAAAAATTGATTGCATGATTTGTATCTAGAATAATAATTTATCAGATGTCTTAGTTTTTAAAAGGGGTCGAAGCTCTTGTTTAAAAGAAATAATTTTTTCTACTATGTTTTTGCATTCATTTAGTTTACCCTTTGACAATGTTGCATAATTTTTATCTGCATATCAGGCAGGCCACTATTAGGCACACTGATAAGATGCACATTCCTAAAATTCTTGTCCCTAACTAATTTGGGGAAAAAATAACCTCATCTATTAGTATATACCTTGACGTGAAGCCAGTGAAAACAAACCTTATCATGAAACTAGAGAACTTAGTAATCTGAACCATATCTTATGTTGTCCCTCTGTCCCACAGGAACCCCATCAGGGAAAAGAAAATTTGTAACTGGACATTGTTTCCAGTCAAATGCCAGACTACCGCAAAAAGTCTCCAGGCTCTTAAGTACGAACTGGACTGCATATCTGGAATGAAAATCTGAAGAGGATAAAGAATCCTTCAAAATGAAAAACCACCTTGAGTTGTCAAGTTTGCTGAAACATAAGGAACCTGCTTTAGGTACTTCAAGCTGAAATTGGCCTATAGTTAGTTCTGGTTTTTTTTTCTTTGCATATTCTTTTTGGATTATTACACTGATAAACATAACTTCTTTTTAATAAAATTCATCATTTATCTTTGTGCAAATTGATGTTATTCAGGTGTATTCTGGATGGTGAAATGCTCGTTTGGGACACCTCAACTCAACGTTTTGCAGAATTTGGTTCAAATCAGGAAATAGGTCATTGGATAGTTTAACGCAGTTTCTGTGCATGAATTTGTTTATTTAATTTTTCTTTGCCACCCTAATTATTGAAAACATCCTTTTGCAGCAAAGGCAGCTAGAGAAGGATTAGAGAGTGACCGCCAGGTTCCAAGCTGAAAAATTTGTGCTTTATGATAATGCCTAGACTTTATATATAAGATGGAGTATACTAGTTTCATGTCTTTATTTTTATTTTATTAATATTATTGTTATTTTACATGCAGCTATGCTGTATCCTTTCCCCTGCAGTTGATATTTCGTTTGATATGCTTCACAATGTGAGGTTGGTAAGGAATAAGCATCTAGTGTTGCAGAGGGAATACTGGCATGATTTGCAAGTTGTAGCATGTGCTTTGTGGATTTACATTTTGACATATATCTTATATCTTTGTGTTCTTTATGGTTTGAATTGCTGTTTGTAGTAGAACAAAGGTTATTTGATGGTTTTAGAAGTTGGGCTTGACTTCATCAATTCAAGGAAAGCAATTAATAAATGAGGATTTTCTATGGCTAGAATTTTGCAGCAAGTTGGTAGGTTGAGTATGTTAGAATTTGTTAATATGGATATCCTGCTTTTTGACCAGTATCAAGATTTTATTATAAGATGAGCTTGCTCAAGGTATATATTCACAGAAGCATATCCAGAACCAACAAGCTTGATTCCATCCGTTTAGGTCCCTTCTGAAATTTTTACCATCAGAACAGCTAGAGTTTAGTCATTTCCGTTACCTCTGTCAATCTGATATTAGCCCTCCTTCCATATACAAGCTTGGAACTGGTACCAGCATATCCCTTCTGTCTTGTCTGCCCCACTCACTTTGCATATGCTTTTTCTTGCTCATGCAAAATGCATCAATATGCCACCATTATTTTTTTATGTCATTCTTGGTGAGCTTTGATCTGTATCTTGACTTAATATCTGCATTTATGGTGTTTATCTTGACAAACGTTATGTACAGATGTTGCATTTGATATTCTTTATGTCGGAGACACTAGTGTTATTCATCAGAGCTTGACAGAAAGACTTGACCTTCTGCGAAAAGTTGTAAAACCTTTGAAGGGTCGCTTAGAAATTCTGACCCCTAATGGGGGTCTTAATGATCGTCGTTTGCAAGGTGAGCCATTTTCTCATTTTGCGTAGTACCATCCAGATGTGAGAATTATCAATATCCAGCTCTGCAAAACAAGTGCAGTCATATTGTATGATTCAGCAACATAGCTCCTAAAGAAGCAACCACAACCTTGCAAGTTATTGTCTTATTACAAACAATATATAAAGATATATCACTTTTCCGAAAGAACATTATCTATGGCATTGATATCTCATTTTACATTTATGAAGCTTATTTCCCAATGTGAGAAGACCATGACGTTATTTTCTTCCACATATATTCTTCCATATGCATGCAATGATATTCAATTGTGAATCTGCTTAATTTTGCTGTGTCTCATAGGTCACTACCAGAGCTATTAAAGAATTTCTAATGAATTACCCATATTATTCCCTTTCCATATCTTCTTTGTTCTTAATACTTGTTCTTATCATTGCAATAAGTGGAATGACAACTTGATTTGGGCCATACTAAGTTGGAGGATTTGTCCGAGGTGTGACTGGCATATTTGTATTACCTATATTCTATGTATATTTTTATTAGTAGAATTTAATATGCTTTTATGTGTTTATTTTCTGTCACCTATTTATTTGATTTTAGAGTTGGAAACTTGACTTGATATTTATCTTGAAATTTCAGGCGAGCCATGTTGGTCCCTTGTTGCTTACACTGTGGAAGATGTGGAGAGATTTTTCAAAGAAACTATTGAAAATAGGTCATATATTTCAGCATGCTAGTTATCCTTTCTGTTATTCATCTTATTTATTGAACTCTTTCAAGCCATTAATTGTTCAGTTAGCTGTTTCAAAGTATTTCTAGCCTTTTCATGGTTTTCTTGTCCTCTGTTTTGCAAAGAATGTCTACATAAGCATTGACTTATAGCCCAAATGTGATGCTGAGTTTCAAGAAACATTTAGCCCCAAAATTAAGGATATGACAAGAATCATGAAAAGGAACTGATATTAGTTGCAAGGGTGTATCTATCATTAGTGGTTTAGGCTGGATTCAAAAGTCTAACCAAATTATGGATAGGTATGTTGTCATTTAGCATGGACTTCTTTAATCAGTTCCATCCTTCAGAATAAATCTCAAGTTTTATTCTTTTTAATAACTGTATACTCTCTCTTATAGTTGAAGTTCATTTATTTGTTAACCAAAAAATAGCTAGTTATTTCTTAGGAAGGCCCAAATTTATAACATTTGTTTCTGAAGTTGAGAACTAGATCTCTCTCTCTCTCTCTCTTTCTCTCTTTCTGTGACACATGATTGTATACACACAGGTTGACCCATTCTACTATAAAGCGTAAAAAAAAACTTGATCATCTAATTAACTAGACATTTTATTTGTGCCTCATCATTATGCATCATTCAGATTAGATGAATTCTCATGTGCCCGAATGACAGATTTCATAGGCTTACTAATGTGGAATTTTGTACTATTATTTAAAAGAAAATTGAGAAATCAAGGAGGAACAATCTGATCTTACTGGGTTTTAACCAGTCACCTAAGGTACTGATATTGCAAATGGCACCTGTAGTGATGCTTGATTTTGTTTTTTTTTTTTTTTGTTTGAAGTATCTTGATTTTGTAATAAAGAATTCAAAAGCTGCATGTAAAATGTTAAAAATTCGATACGTTATATAACTACCTTTAACACATTTTATCTGCTAATATGAATCTAGGACCATCACATGTGTTCAAGTAACTTAAGGAATGTATTTCTGAGATATGTGGCCTTGATTAGAATTCCTATGATATTATAATAGAAGTGATGGCACCAACACTGCTTGCTTCTTTATGGGCCAAGTATGTTACTCAAAGATATTTATGTTATTCAAAGATGTATATGTATAATTTGTCTCTTGAGTCTTGACCATTTTTATAATTTTGTAGATATTGGTAATAAACTTGACTTTGATTATTAAGACACATGCAAATCATGCATGTACATGCACATTAAATTCCTGAAGATGTATATCATTGAACCCCGCTTTTTGAAGTTTGGATTATTTGGCACCTGTAGGCTGTAGTCTTTGATACTTATGCAGTTATGCCTCACTACAGCATTGGAGCTGGCTCAAGCGATTCAAGGTCATGTTGCTTATATTGAGTTTTCCTTTACCGTGGACTGCTGCAAGTAAAATAATCCATCAATGCAATTTAGGATGACAACATGTCAAAAACCTTCCCTTGTGAACCTAGAATTGACTTAATTTGTCCTTCCTATGTCCTTTCCATCAAGGACTATATAATTACCATCAATGTAATATTGCCTCTCTTTTCATGATTTGTCAACTTGACCTCTTTGGTTACATCTGCTGATTAAATCATCATCCTTTTTCAGATTTTGCATGTATATTTTTATTCACAGATCAGAAACATGTAATTGTTAAAATCAATGGCCATCATTGGCATTTATGAACCTTAGCAATGTGTGTGAGAAGTCATTAAATTAGTAACTTGCTTTGAGTCGGTGGACATTATATCTCTGCACCATGTTCTGTGGTCTGTTTCAGACAATTTCAAACTCATAGTAGGGGGAAAAAAGATGCATGAGAAAATAAAATTTGTGTAAGGATCATATTTAGGTTTTATTATGATGTTAAAAAGAACATTTGCAACAAGATTATGTGGGCCAACATAGTGAAGTTGTACTTTGGTGGATTTTCAATGAACGCTAGAAGTGAAATGAGTATCTGAAATATAAGGTGAATATAGGATGACAAGAGGGATAAAGTTTGGGATCTGTGCACCTAATTGAGGAACCGAGACTGGCATTAAAGCAACTCCGTCTTACCATTTTTATTTTTTTGATCAGATTTCATTATTTTGCCATTAAATTTTTGAAGCTAGCCTGGTCTAATCTCTAGCATGAAAATATGTTCTGATAATCCTTTTGAATTCTCATTGCTATTCTAAAGGTTGCAGGCACCAATCATCAGGACTTCCAATTTTTCCCTGGGTCTCCAGGAGTAGGCTTGGGCAAATGTGAAAAGAAAAGAAAGCTTATTTCTATGCTTGTGACTTTTAATGTCTGGTACAAGGTCTAAAAGGCATACATAGACCATAATGAAAGTCATGAAAATTTATGGGAGGAAACTTGCATTGTGGCAGATATGATCCCCGGTCAATCTGATTGCAAGTAGATAGGCTATGGTCAATAGTTTGGATGCCACATTTTCATGAACAGTTAACAGTTATTGATGATTTGCTCTTGCATACTTGTACATCATGTTCTGCTAAAATCATGAACGCCGAGCTATTAAATGCTAGTCATTCTTCTATCTCAATTATAAGCAGTGAACTCAATTTTTTTTTTGGATACTCTTCAGAGATGAGGGGATTGTGTTGAAGGACCTTGGTTCCAAATGGGAACCTGGTGATCGAAGTGGAAAGTGGTTGAAGTTGAAACCTGATTACATACATGCTGGTGCTGATCTGGATGTGCTTGTCATAGGTTTGTTTTTTGTAAGTTTGTTTTGTTGGTTCCCATTCCAGAGTTCATTGATCAGATTAAGTTGATGATGATAGATTTTTGACTATAGGAGGATATTTTGGTTCTGGCCGTCATGGAGGAGAGGTGCGCTTCATGTTTTCATCTGTTTGACATAATACCCTTCTCAAACACAGTTCTGATGTGTTGATCCTGTAGTTCTTATGTGGCCACCTAGGAGCGACCCTGTCCTGCAAAAGGGCTGGTAGCTGCATATGGACTGTTCCTAGATGGCTCTGTCAGAGCTAAATATTAGTTGTCTTTGTAGATATGTGTAATGTGTATAAATATCAACTGCCATTTGCAATTGTTCTTTTCATCCTTTCTTTTCCTGTCTCATTGCAGGTAGCTCAGTTTTTGGTGGGTCTTGCGGTGCGTTCAGATTCTACCAGCTATCCAAACCGGTGAGTAAAATTTTTGAACTTCTCTTTTCAAGTTACTGTATTTTGGCTCAGATTTTATGGTATCATGGGTAACTGTTATGATTGTGCATTTTCCTGATCAAGGCCATCATGCTGCTTCCACAGATAAGTTAATGTTCTCAAAGTAAAGATTTTGATCATGAGATGTGTCTGGTGAGGCTTGGCATGAGTTTGTTATCATTGAGATGGTGGTCTTTGATTAGGGTATGTCAAAGAGAGTTCACATCATCTATGCCATCAGATTAGAAGGCCATAGCATTAATTATTTCTTTACCAGTGGTGTCAAAATCCATTGTTTCAGATTGCAATTTTTCCCTTTTAGTTGGTTGTTGTGTCCTATTGCATTCGTTGCAACGATTTTACCATCGTTTGTATGCTATTTTTACCATACGCATTGTAGCACTGCATTTTCCAATGTGTTATTGTTGTGCATGTTGTGTAGGTTGTATAAATGGCATCCATCTATATCAAAGATATTGTAGTCTCAGAAAAATACTCTGTGATTTGAGTTACAAGTTGGTACCATTTGATCAAACTATATATTTAGTATGATCATATTTGTACTGCATCTCTCTTTCTCTCTCTCTTGTAGAGGTATGGTTTCTCACATGATCTTAAATCTTAGTGGGATATCCTGCAAGACATTAGAATGGGTTACCATCCTGAGTGTCCGGATAGGACCGTCCCACCGTTGTTCTGTTCGAATCGACACTTTTTTGGGACATCCCCGGTCCCAGGTGTTGGGACAGGGCAGGATGGCGGAACATCTCATTACATGAGATTTAAAACCTTGGTTTCTTTCTCGATTTGACCCCTCAAACCTCCTTGGCTTACAAAATGGTAAGATTGCAAATTTTTAGGTGAAGAAAATGCAGAATGAAGCTATGCTTAAAAAGTTAAGAAAGGTTTTTGGGTCTCTCTCTCTCTCTCTCTCTCTCTCTCTCTCTGTATCTTGTCTCTTGGGTTGGGGGTTGTGGATTGCCTGAAAATTTAATAAATCCATCCAGTTGATTTTTGTTTTTGATATTTAGCCACCTGACAGGTTATCTAGAAATGCCTAGAAGCATTATAATTTTCAAGTTAATTGATCTACTGGGTTATGATTATTTGTTATCATTGTAATTTGTAAGTAAAACACTTTGAAATATAGTACTACTGCTTATGAACAGATAATGAGAAAAAGGGAATGATTTTTTCTTTGTATTGGACTGCTTTATCAATGGAGAGCCAGTTTGTAGTTTAGATCCTTTGGTTAGTGCAAGATGTATGTAGTTAGGTATAGGTTGGCTTTATCAGCAACAGCTTATATATTGGGTTGGAGATATGATGCTAAACAACAACCGAAGCATGCAAGTTTTTGTTTGAATTTTCATGACACAGTTACTTGTCACCAAGAAGCAATTAGTAGAATGATAAAATAAAAGAAAATGACTTAGCGACTGGGTATGTTTTTAACTACATATTGGTAGTATGACATTTCTTGTTTTGCTACAATACTCAGAATGGTACATCTTATGACTCTTACATGATATAGTTAGATCTCACTGCTTGCAATGAGGAAAGATGTCCAGTTTATCTGAAAGTATGCTGTGATCTGTAAATATGCAGTATGCATCAAAACCTTTTGAAGTGGTTGGATTACTTCTATTTTGATTGACGATACAAGATTACAGTTAACTAAAAGTTGCAGGGTCAATAAGCTGACTCAGGGTCCATATTAAATTAGGGATGTTTTTGCTTTGATGCCTCAGAATGCAGGGGGTAGAATACTGAGTTTGGATGGATTCATTAGTAAACTATGAATATGATATTCTTCAGTTGTCCTCCCATGTTGCCTTGGGGCTTGGATTTGGTCCCTTTCTTCTTCTTTCTTCTATATTCCTCTCTCTTTTTTAAGTAGTATCACCATGGCTAACCACAAGCATATGGATCATATTGTTTTTCAACATTTATTTTGATGTGGTATAAATTAGTTTTTTATGTATCAGTCTGTTTTATTTTTATTTCAAAAGTTATTTTAACAATAATTTTATTACCTACTTTTTCATAGATTTGTTTCATTCTGTCGAGTTGGTACTGGTCTCTCTGACGAGGAGCTTGATGCTCTCATTACGAAATTGAAGCCTTATTTCAGGTAGTTCCATATCATCATGATGTTTCCTCTTAAAGGTTGTATTGTTGCTGGTTTTTATTATACACAGTTTCCTCCTTTCGTGTTGGAATATAATTAGGTCTTTTCTTATTCTTTAGAGCATGTTGCTGGGATCGCTGTTGTGCTTAATGTTTCTTTTGTTGTTATGCTGGTATCATATATTGATCTCAATTATGGGAGTTGTCCTTACCTTCATTCATTTTTTCGTCATATGGTAGCATTAGATTCTTCGTTCATGAGAAATAGGCTGGATTAGAATATTCATTGTGACATGCTGTATCTCTTTTTATGTCCCTTAAGTTTCTCTTTTAACTGCAGTTGAACTTTATGTATTTCTTCATTGTTGATTCAAGAGTCAATCCAAAATCGGTTGGCAGCTCATATACATGAACTCGAACATGATAAAGCACAATCAAAAACCCATAAGGACTACAAAATTTTACTGGTCTTGGCTGATAAACCTTTGCTTATGACTGTCGCAGCCCCTGGGACAAAAAGAAGTCTTTAAACATTAGACTCCAACAGAATGATGTTTACTTTCCCCTGTACAGATTGAGTAAAGTCCTGCATTTTATAAAGAAAGTCAGGCACCACTGTTTTAGGTTAGAAACCACCAGTGCCACTTTTTAGGGAGAAGTATATATGTTGTTCTGTTACTTCTGTACTGTTATTCTGTGGACTGATTAAGATATGACCCACAAGCACTCAAAGTGAACCATAGATAAGTGTTCTTGCATTAAAAAGGAAAGGGATAACGATAGACCCTTATGTCTTGCAGGGCAGTCAACTTACCTATGTTTTTGTTAACCCCCTTTTCATGGATTGATTCATTGTTTCTATCAATAAATACAAGCCCTCAGTATTTTTCTGATGTCTTTCCGAGTTCTGATCAGAAAAAGAATCAAACTGCTGCCTTCAATATGGTTTTTCCCAGCTTTTTATTTTAGTCACTTTTTTGGTTGAAGCTGCAACCCACAACTTTGGGTCATGAGCATGTCACCAAAAATTTGTTTGCAAATCAAGGAACATTAGGTAGTAAGTTGTTGGCCTTTTTCCAAAAACTCAACTAGATATTGTCCGCTTGTCAGAGGCTGTCAATCGGATAATCCCCTGCCCATCGTTCGCCGAACCATCCTGAACCAAATGGTTCAGGTCATATCGAACCGTACCGGTGGGATATTGGTCCGGTTCCGGCATGCAAAACGGCACAGCGGCTATCTCGGGGGGGAGGGAGAAGAAAGAGAGGAAGAGAGGGAGAGGAAAAGAGGGCCTCCGGCGGCCGTCAGAGATTGCCGGAGGCTATCCGAGCTCTTGTCGAGTGCGGTAAGGGCGGAGGGAGGGAAGAAGAGACAGGAGGAGATCTTACCGAGTCATCGGAGGCTCTCGGACGGACGGCGACGCCGCCGCGAGATCTCCGACGGCTGGTGAGCTAGCACCGAGGGAGTTGAGGGCGGTCGAGGCCGGAGGAGGGCCTCCACTCTCCTCCAGTTTGAAATAGGGGTTTGCCCCTGTTTCGTAATTTTTTTTTGCTTTTTAACGGCCTTCGGCCGCTCTCAACTCCCTTGGCGCTAGCTCGCCGGCCATTAGAGATCTCGCGGTGGCATTGCCGTCCGTCCGGAGGCCTTCGAGGGCCTTCGGTGACTCGATCTCTCTTTTTCCCTCCCTCTGCCTTTACCGAGCTCGGCAAGGGCTCGGATGGCCTTTGGCAGCCCGGGGGCCCTCTCTTTCTCTCCTCTCCTTCCCCCCCTCTCTCTTTCTCTCTTTCTTCTCCCTCTCCCCTTCTCTGCCCTATTAGTTTGGCCTGGCATGGATCGGTACGGACCCGTACCAAACCATACTGTCGGTCGGCCGGCCGGCACGGGGTCCAGTTCCGGTTCGGCGGTCCCTGCCCCTGCCCCTTAATTTTTTTCAGTTTCAACATGAGTTGATTTGTCAGTTCCTTTATGCACTTGATGTCTTACCATGGTATTATTGTTTGCTCGTGTTTTTAGCATCTTTTTGTATGTAGGTGTCAATTTGGCTAGAGATGCCATCATATGAGTAGTTGCCTTCTCTATTTTTGTGATTTCTTAGTGCTTTAAAATAGGGATTTGGCTATCCTTGACATACATTATTTGTCATGTTTTGCCTATGCATGTTCAATGCTGTTTAAAACTAAAAATTATTTGCGGACTTAATTTCTTTAAAAAAGCTTTAAAAAAATAGAAGGTATTAAAAGGGTGTTGTGCCAATTCAGTGTTGGTGTTATGACTTGCCCAGCAAGGGTACATGCAGGGTGGCACAGGCTGATATCAAAAATCTTGTCTCATAACCAAAAGATATGATCTGTCATACTGGCAACAAAGTTGGAAACCTTTAGTAGCTAAAATGGCTCCCTAGATGATTTTCCCTGGACATTAATCTTTTATTATCAGTTTGTCATATAACAACTGAATGTCTTCTGCAATCACTATCGAGCTTTGTGGATTAACCTATTAGATGTATGCCCTAAAAGCCAATATGACAGACACATTGAAAATTTTTAGGACATAAATTTGTATTTAAAATATTGATTTATCAATAAAGTGGGTAATTTCATTTTCATTCCTATGTAATGTGTCCTTGAATCGTTCAAGAAATTAATAACTTAAAAGACATATTCTCAAGAGTTGAGAATTTGAAACATGTGTGATAAATTCTTAAATTGCTCCTGATCGATGGATCATCACGGAGATGGTGATTGATTCGGTTAGATCGACGTACAGATTGTTTCTTTCGGGATAGACGAGTCTCGAGTCTACAGTGTAGGGATACTGAGCAAGAGTGCGGGTGGTTGTTGGAGAACATCGGTACCGAGTATGACCATACGAGAGATCACATGGATGTCTACTCACTCGTCAGTGATCTTCTCGATGCTGTAGCAGTGTGAATGGTTCTTTGATCTGTGGTGCCTCGACTGCTCACAGTGGGGTTGTTGTAGTTTGATTGCACATAAATATGGTCTTTTAACCATTTGAATCCTTGTAGTGTATGTTGGCTGCAGTAAGTTCATTGTAGGAGTAGGATACGTACCTAGACGAGATCTATCGACTTTAGTAGATAACTAGTCCTATGAGATTTGAGAAGCTAAGTCCTTAAGTCTGTGGCCATAGCAAGATTATTGATGGAAAGAAGTTTTCATGAGTTTCATGATTTGGACTCGAGCTAATTGAATCTTGTATATGACAGATGTTGGGGTTTGACGAGTTTTTCATAACCTCCATCTGATCGAGACTCACAATAGAGAAACTGAATCACACGGTAACTACACCTAGGGGTTCTATTTATTTTGTTCTGCTGGATTGCCACCACATATTGCTAGACGTCACTAGTGGATTGTGAGAATTCATTAGGATCATTTTGGATTGATGATCCTAGATGAGTATGAGTTGGAATTGTTCCAACTCATTGAAAGGTGTTTTGATGATACTATGATGGAGAACATGGTATGTCTCACTACTAGACAGAAGAGAACTTATGGAGTCACACATAATAGGGATTTTATTAGATCAAACGGTTGGATCACGATTAAATTATCAATATGATTGATAATTTGGATCAATTTGTAAAAGTTACAAGTAGAGGATCTGCTAATAGTTAGCAAGGAGGACTTAATTGTAATTGTTGCAATGTAATTTGATGAGATCAAATTGGGGATCAAGTCCTAAATAATTAAATCTGATTTAATTTGATTAGACTTGATCTAATTAAGTTTAATTGGGCATTTAGATTTCAGATTTGCCTAATTAGATTAGGATTGAGTCTGGAACGAATTGGGCTCGAATCGGGTTCGAATTGAATCCGGATTGAACCCAAATTGGATTAGACACCAGAGTCCCAATTTACTGGGACTCTCTCTCTTCCCTCATGCTTAGAGTGGGGTGCCAATATCAGATTGGCGTCGTACGTGAAAAATAAGAGGGAGAAGGGGTGCACATCCATGTGTTAGCGCCCCTTCCTGAGAGTCTCTTTCTATCAGCTCTTATCTTTATCTATTGTTTTAAGTTTGAATTTGATTTAAACTTAAATTTTAATCTCTTGATGGATAGGATAAAGGGATGAGGCATTGGATTTAAATAGGAGAATGATTTGGGCCGCCACACATAAGAGATACAAGATTTCTACGTAAGTTTTCATTGTAAAACTTTTGAGAGTGCGCCCCTCCTTCCTTCTGCGCCCCTACTTCCAGACGCCCAATCCCTGGTGCGCCAATAGCGAGAGAGAAATCAGAGAGAGAGAGAAAGGAAAGAGAGAAGGAGTTCTCTCATCCCAAATTGCCTCTTCTCTTCCTCTGATCCTGCGCGAAAGGTGTTCACGCACAATTTTCTTTTCAGATCATCTTCTTCGATCTTGCGAAGAGTCGAAGAAGGAGATCAAAGGAGCGAGATTTGAAAGAGAGCTAGCACCTTGATGATCTCGGACGCTCCCGATCTACATCTGCCCCGTGTGGATATCTATAGAGGCCGGACGTATGCGCGGCTTCATCGGAACCTGCAGACATCTTCAGATCCAGATCTTGAAGAAGGAAAGAAGTGCTACAGATAGGTGATTCGATCACCGGATTTATTTTCATATTGAAATCAGATGCATATTCATTTTATTTTATCATATGAACTAGATCTGTAGGTGTTTAGATTAGATCTATGCATGCGTAGATTAAAGTGTTTTAATCTATTCTTCCGCTGTCTGTTTTGAAAAATATTTTGAAATCTGCATGCATGAAACACCTAAACTTAACCACCAAAAATTCAGCTTTGAGTGCATATGGTGTGTATTTTGATTGAGTATCATTTTGCTTTTACCATCCATAACTTGTTAATTCTCCCTCTCTTTCACATCTATCTAGAATTTGGACCAGGTCTTACATGTCCATGGAAAGTTCCGTTTTATTTCTGAAAATCTTTTAAATAACACGGTATGAGTTTAAAATGTGTGAGATATACAAGTGGTGTATATTGTTTGAGTGTAGGTTTTCAATTCTTGATCTCATATTTCATGTATGATGTGGTGTTCACATTTATTGATCTTTTTCTTTGTTCACTAATCTAAAGACTCCAATTTGAAGACAGTGGGTGGTTATTTTTTATTTATATCATATTAGAAATAAGATTGTTGTTGTTTGTTTTGTTTTTCCTCAGCCTAACCTAATTGCTAATCCATTTTAGGGACTTCAATCTGTCCTTTGGAGTATGATGAGATTTGTATTGTGTTTACACAATTGGTAATACTTGGAATATATTTTACTGGGAGATAGTGATGGAATGATTACCTGAAACTGATAGGAAATTGAGTATAAATAACTTGGAAATCAATTGTAAGGGATAAAATGGGCCATTTCATGTTATACAAAGTAGTGCCTTCTTGTCAGTGGTCATGTTATTGGCCTCCTTTTGAAGAAAAAAAAATAGTGGTATTTAGATATATTTGTTTGTGAGATGTGCTGATTTGCCCTTTCTCGATGGATTTGTCTACCATTTTTCTGTATCTATTTTGATTGTTATATTCCCCTGCATTATGTCATTCCAAGTGTTATACTCCATGACTTATCAATATGTTTTATCTATGGCTAAAGAATTGAAAACATAAAAATAAACATTAGAAATGTTGTTTAAGTTGTCTTTTTCATTTTTAACATGTGCAAATTCATCCATATCTTGGTTTTATAATGAAATTATAGTTTATGAAAAGTCATTGTCAAGCCTAGACTTTTTCACAAGCTACTGAAATTCGTTCATTAAGGGTTGTCTATAAGGATATTTAATTTTGTTATGGAAATTTAGATTTTTTTTTCTACATGTTGGTAGTTTACACAAGTGAGGCACTAACAGTTAACACTTTGCAAGATAAAAATAGGTTTCTGTATCGCTAAACATAGACTCTCAACTTTCTTAATTATTTGGCCACCCTTTTGTTTTAAATGATTATATTAAAATTTCTTTTGGTGTTATCTTTTCTCTCCTCTCTAAATTTAACTCTGAAGGTGAGAAACCTTGATCAATAAAAGTATTGTTTAATTTCAAATTGTGTTTCCAGGAAGAATGAATATCCAAAAAAAGTGCCACCCTTTTATGAAGTCACAAATAATTCAAAGGAGAGGCCAGATGTTTGGATTGACAGCCCTGACAAGTTGGCAGCCCTTTTTCTCTTTCATTTTCATTAAGTATATCTATGATCTTACAATTCTTTGATCACTTTTTTAACTGCAGATCGGTCATACTTTCTATAACTAGCGATATCCGAACTATAAAGTCTGAGGTACTTCCATAATTCTGGTGCTTGAATCTCAAGTTATTATACTGCTTGTTCAGATTCTAGTTCTTGCAAAGATTGTATACTTATATCTTTCATGCTGTTGTATTTGTCATAATACCGTATCTTGCAAAGCTTTTTTTCCTTTGATGGTATGCTGCTGTTATCTTTGATCTATTATTTCTAGTTGTTTAATTGTATTTAACACCAATTTTAAATATTCCAAGGTATTTGCCGCACCATACAGTTTGAGATTTCCACGCATTCATCGTGTGAGATATGACAAGCCATGGCATGAGTGCCTTGATGTGCAGTGTAAGCATTCCTTGATTCTTAATCAACCAGTGGGCTTTCTGATATGTGTGACTGGTGTTTTACCCTTGTAGATGGTAAACTCTGAATATAGTTCCAACCGCCAAGTGTATCATGGCGCTTATTTTCGAACTGAATAATAAGAGAGATGTTGTGGAAATTTCAATAATCATTACATTATACTGTACCTGATTTCTATGATTTAGTCTGCAGCTAAGCTGAATGGTCTGTATAAATGAAGGTTTTCTTTTGTTCAATATTGGTATCTGTTAGTAGGCATCTCCAGTCATGATTATTTGTGCAGGGATATGTCACTGTTGTAAATGTAGCTTATGGGAAACATTTCCAGTGCCTATGGGTTAAAGATGCATGTGCAAACTAATATAATGGTTCAACACGAAGCTACAAGAGAATTAAAAGAAAGAAAATTGGGGCTCTGATAGATGTTGAAATATGGAAATAAAGGATTTCAAAAAAGTGCTAGAATTTCAGGAACATGGTAAAAAAAGGAGACATGATATCATTATTATTGCTTAAATGAACTATTCCTGGATTTTTGTGCGAGCCTCTTTTGATTTTGTTATTTCAATTTAGTTTTTGATTGCATTTCAATTTATAAAAAGCAGCTGCAAGTTACATTCAAGCAGCTGCAAGATACTTTTTTTGAAATTATGTTTGAATATTTCTATTTACTATCTCAGCATTCGTAGACTTGGTACATTCAAGCAATGGGAATACACAGAGGGGAACAGATCATGGAGGTCTGCAAAATCATGGATCAAAACGTGTGAAGTCCACCAAGAAGGGAGAGAAGAAAAATTTATCCATTGTCCCTGCTCATTTGATCCATACTGACATCTCTGGTGTTAAGGAGGAGACCCTCATATTTGCAAATATGATGTTCTGTATCCTCTAATTGGTTTCATGTTATCTACCTCCTTTTTCTTTTTGTGCATGTTTTTCAAATTCATCTGCCTATCGATTGGGAGATAATATACTATCCCTGTTCCCTGCTTTACTGTTGGCTGGTTCTCTGAGACTGTTCCGAGTGAATTAATCATGTTGTGTAGAGACAAGTTTTGGCCTATCCAGTTTCCAGTTGTTCCAAGACTTAATTAGATTTAAAATTATATAAATTTCCTTGACTTTGTTAGATTTTATCAATGTTCCTCCATCCTATTCTGTAGACTACTTTCACAAAATTGTGGTTGAGAATGGGGGAACTTTCTCAATGAATCTCAATGACTCAGTTACTCACTGCATTGCAGCTGAAAGAAAAGGTATGTCCTTTTGTTTTCCATTGGGTATTAGGCATAAGCTTGCTTGACTAAAATTGTGTGATGAGTTTGGCAGGGATCAAGTATCAAGCTGCTATGCATCATGGAGATATCATTCACTATTCTTGGGTCTTGGATTGTTGCAAACAAAAGCATCTTCTACATTTGCAACCGAAGTTGGTCCAAACTGCATTATGTACTTGCATTTTCTGTTTAGATTGTTTTAGTTTGTCAGCATAAATGCTAATGATTTTGCCGGTGGAAGGTACTACCTATTTCTTGCAGATTCTTCAAAGAGCAAGTTTCGGGAGGAGATTGACACGTTCTCTGATTATTATTACTGGGATATAGATATTGCAGACATTAAACAGGTATGCTTTTAGAAAGTACCATTATTGCCAGCTCAAATTTTGCCTCTTAGGAAGTTTTTTCCTTATACAATGAATATGTCTATCAAATAAACTTAAAAATTCAAAATTATATGTCCATCAACCAATAGGCAAAAAATTTCATGGTTTTGTCCTGATGTTGATTCATCGAACACCATGGTGTGCTTCAAAATACGAACAGCTGATGCAGCCAGAGTGGCAGAATGATGCAGTCAAAATTTCTGATGGCAGCCTCAAAAATCCAGGCATGCAGACATAGCATACACACATGCATGCATGTTCACATGTGGTTCAGTACTTAGAAGAGAGAAACTGGAAAGGGGAAGAGAGTTATGTATGTTGTCTCACAAACAAATAGAATAACCATGAGTTTGCTAGTTGCTTGTGTCACTTGTTAGGTTTTATTTAAGGTTATTTAGATGTGTTGGGATACATTAATTAATAATCAGTGGTGGTAGATTTATTTTTAAACATTATGACACTTAAGGTGTCCGTATAATTGTGATAACTTTAAATTAAAAATATAGGGACACTTCATAATTTTGATGGGGTCAGTTTGCTTGAAGTGTCAATATAGCCTTGATAACTTCATATTGAAACGATAAGGACCCTTAAAATATCTAGCACTTGAGACTAAGAGTCTCTCGATAATACTCCCCCAAAAAATTGCCTAGTTTTGGCACTTTGGCTAATGTCAGTAGGACACTTCTTTTTGAGGCCGGGAGGGGAGGAGAGGGGGGGGGGGTGCGGGGGGAGGAGGGATGCGGGGGGGGGAGTTAAAAAGAAGTGCCCTGTTGATATTAGCAGAAATGGCATGCTGTGTCATGCCATGTCCAAGTATCTGGAAGTGCTGATACTCCTGGAAATTTTAAAAATAGGCATCCAGGTAACTCTGGAATAAACTAGTGGGACCTAGTTTGTGGCATGAAGAGAATTCTACTTAAAAATGTATATCCTCTCTCATTCATAATTATGGACCATTTCTTGTCGTCCTTTTTAAGAATTTGATGTGACCAAAAGCATGCTAGATTAGTAGCCATATTTAAATAGCAAGGGAGTAAATAGATCAATGCCTCATTCTACCAATGTTCTATAATGGCATCTACTCTATTGCAACAGTACTCACTTTTACAGCACTGCTTGTGTACTTTTGTTCCTGAGAGGTAGATCGTATATATTCTGAGCATACATCATGAGCATCTTTATAATTGTTATTGGGAGATTATATTCTGATACATTGTCATGAGACTGAATCATTAATGTCCCAGTCCGGTTGGTCAGTGAGGTAGTGGAAGTTGTTGCAATTTGGTGTTGCTTTTAGCCTTTTATCACAATTTGTGTTCTTCTGCTGTAAGTTAAATCATGGTGTTGCAGTGCAAGATCCTTCTGCATGTCTAATATTGAATTGCTAATCTAAGACAGTTGTCCAAAAACATAATGATATCTGGAAAGCTGGAAAGTTATTTCTTCATTTTACCTGTGTTGTGAAGTTAGACTGGAAGACAATGATCTAATTGAGGACTTGGGTGTCGATGCTGGCCACCTACTGGCATGGCACATGCTTTGTTGTGCCAGAACATAAACATGTGCGACTACATGCTGAATGAAAAAAAAAAAAGAAAAGAAAAAATTACTAAAAAATCCTTTTAGTTAAAAATATTAAGAAATGAATTTGAGAGATGTCATGCCAACCCACAACATATTCTAGCACAAGCCAGCAATGCACAGTACACGCTGGCCAGGACTGGCACTGCCAGCAGATGACTGCATGGGTCTAATGTATTATGTTTTTGATTTCCAGATATTCAGCAATATGCATGGACCAGAATATACGAACAACATAGATTATTATAAGAAGAAGTACTGTCCAGTGGAAACATTGTGCTTGTTTCAGGGTTGTTGTGTTTACTTCTACAAATCAATGTCTGTTATGTAAGTTTGGTGCTCATTATCATTCTAACTTTTCATCTACTTAATCAAAGAACAATATTGTCTAAATCCTATTCTGTAATATTTACATATTCTTCAAAATGTTTTTTGTTGTATTGAAGAAATACATGCGGTGAAGTAATATTAGAGCTTGCTTTAAGGAGGATGAGGCTTGAAATAACCATGCATGGTGGTGAAGTTTGCAGCAGTCTTCAACATGCCACTCATTTGATTGTGTATTCAACAACAAAAGAAGCCAACAACTTTGATGAAATATATAAAAGGTAAATATTGACAATTTTGTAGTGATCATCCACAGTTCCATAGACATCTGAGTACCATCTTTGCCAATTTCTGATGGTAGTAGGTTGTATCTGCTAGTACAAATTTTGATGTTTAAAATCTTGTATGTATGAAAATTTGATAAGAGAAATGCATATTTATGGGATGACTGTATAATTTACTTCATTTTATGACTTCCTTTTTTTCCACAATTTCAAAAACTTGTCTTTTTGTAGTTTATCAAATTTTGATGTTTAAAATCTTGTATGTATGAAAATTTGATAAGAGAAATGCAGATTTATGGGATGACTGTATAATTTACTTCATTTTATGACTTCCTTTTTTTCCACAATTTCAAAAACTTGTCTTTTTGTAGTTTATGCTATATTTGTACATATATGCATGCTTGCATGCAAGCATGCATCTTTTTAGTCAAACTGATTGAAACATTGATGTCTCCTTATGTTGTATCCTTTTTTTCCTGTTTTATTTTTTTTCTGACATGTCAGCTAATTAAATGATACCATGAATTTTGGAGTAGTTTATGTCTTCTGCTTCTGCAGTTTTCCATCTTCTCAAAGACACCTACTACATGACAGTAGGCTACATGTTGTGATGCATCAATGGTTGGAAGATTCATTAGAAAGAGGCAAGAAGTTGCACGAAGATTCTTATAACTTGAAGCCTGATACCTTTGAAGAAATTAAGATTGATGAGAGGTAACTAGTACAATGCTTTTATGATGATTTAGAGTGGATATGTTTGTATTATTTGCCATATTTTAAGCTCTAAAGAATTGGAGTGGTGAGGACTTTGGTAGACGGCATTAATGCACTATCCTTACTCCTTAGCATAAAAATTGGTCCTAATTTTGGCAAGCTTTTCATAGCCAGTTTACCTTTGAAAACTTTTAACCATCTGTCAGCATCTATATTATGATAGTGACCAACTTCGTGCTTGCCATCTAATTAGGTTCTTTTTTTATAGTCACCTGTTTCATAAGACAAGATAAAGACACAATAATTTTTTTCTTAATCATTTTTCAGTCTTTTAAAAATAATGTAGTTAAAAAGAATGAAAAATATCTAGAAGAAGAATCAATAAGAGACGAGCGACTTTCCCACAAGACAAATGATAATCCCTACGACTTGCATTTAGGCATTACATGAGTAACAAGCTTCCCCTTCCTGTCAAACATTAGATGTCAGATGAGCTCCGATGATGGTGTGTTTCTTGTCGGAATCTAGAACCAGCACCACTTCTGAGGCATTTTCTTGTTAGTAGTGTTTCTTAAATATCTGCTTCCCCACGCCCACACCTGCACCTCCTCATTCTGCCAAGTAGATGTCAGATGACTTCTGATGATGGTGTATTTCTTGTCGGAATCTAGAACCAGCACCACTTCTGAGGCGTTTTCTTATTAGAAGTGTTTCTTAAATATCTGCTTCCCCACACCCACACCTGCACCTCCTCCTTATTCTGCCAAGTAAGGTCCAAATGTACATCCATGATGTAAGCAAAGATAGGATTTTCTTAGATTAATTACATTCTCTGGTTTGTGTGGTTTGTACAAGTAATTCTGTGAGCTGTTTTATAATATTGGAACAGATTCAGTGAGGATAGCAGGGATTTGGTGGATCTTTGTTGTGATGAAACAGTTACAGGTTGTAAAATTTGATAGATACCATCCTGCCTTGCATGGTTGTTGACACAGTGTCAAGGTGCACATTTATATCAGACTGACTGACCCATAATTTTGCTGCGGCAAGATGCTACATTACAGGATCCTTGTTGGACTGCATATATGTTGAATACTAAAGATGATAATCATTTTTAATGGGCTCAAGTATTATTTATCCTTTTCCAAGCCTTCACCTGTTTTGTTTTGGTTTATTTCATCCAGTCTAATGGTGGTGGCCAAGCCTTTAGGTTGATTCCTTCAAAAGATGCAGCATTATCCATGAGCTAGAACATTATGGTTTCAGTACAACTTAAAGATTTTTACATTTGTTTCATTGGATGTTTAAAATATGTTTTTGCACAGAATAAGAAATGAGGGCTTTCATAGCATATCATAGCTTGTCTTTATTTTCTTTTGGCAACATTGCATACTTTCTTGTGCCAACATGTTCATGTGCACAATATGTTAAGACGTATTGCGTCATCATGTCTGGGAATAACTGGCAGTCAATATATATGAAAATCTAAATGTCGAAATAATTGAGAGGTACTCTCTAGCAATGTGCATGAAAAGTTCAGTTCTCCTTAATTGCATATGGCATTGAGGAAGCCTTGAACTTATGAGCATTAAAATATAAAAAACTTAAATTAAAGATGATGGTTTTTTAATGAATTACTGTTTTTCCTCCACGTTGTTTTCTTCACTTCATGCTACCAATTGTTCCAAGTTCTGTTTCTTGTACTGCTTCCAACATCCATCTCGGTTAGACTTAGGAAGGATTTATGCATGCCCGCATGATCTTGAACATTGTTAATTGGTTCGTATCAATGGTGTATTTTTCTTAAAAAATTCTGCATTATTATTTGATGCTGCATGCTTATATCGCACAATTATATTATTTGAGGTTCATAATTTGTGGATATAACTTCATAATGGCTGTCATATTTAATTTCTAAGGAGTACACCTTTTTGTCTGTATATGTGTAACGGGCTTTTAAATAACAAACACACCTAGCTGTGTGTGCGCACACATTTTTGTGTAATTGACTCTTAAATAATGGTTGTGTGCCTGTGTGCATGCGCACACACCCACAGAGTGCGAGAGAGAGAGAGAGAGATGGGCTCGTACATAACAATTACCGATAAGCCATTTTATCATTATAACATCTCCGTGCAAAGGGGAAAAACAATTGTTATAATTTATATGACATTATCATTGTTCACCTGAATAAAGTAAAATTTGTGGTTCACATTTCCGTGCTAATTGAAAATATTATCACAATCCAACAATGCTATTACATTTATGTTTTTGTCCATTATTTCATGTTAATAATGGCTGATAACAGCAGTTTTAATATAGTCATTATCTTTGTTTAAGAACTAAGTGCAGCTCTAAACTAAGAAGATTGTCAGTCAGTGTAGAATGGTATAGTACAGAACCATATATGTCCCACACTAGTTTCCTTCCCTGCATGGGACATGGTACCAGCTGCATGTTAGTAGCTGGCATGTTGCCATGCCAGTGCATGTCAAGTGTGCCCTGCTGTGGCTTGTTAAGGCAAGGCATAGTAGTTACTATGCAAATAACGTGCTGGCACGCCACCAACATGTGATACTTCAATCCTTCATTGGAAGCAATCCTTGATTGGAACCTTGGTGCATTTAGGTCTGCAGATGAAAGTGTTGGATGCATTTAGGGAAAGCAAGTAAATTTGTGTTGGATGCATTAGGGAAAGCAAGTAAATTTGTCTTTAGTGTCCTTTTGATCGAATTGCTGCATATCTAAACTACTATATGGATGACCCAGCTTCATCTGACCTTTTTCTATATTCCAATTTTACCTTTTACAGAAGTTCATTCCTGTGCTTAAATAAAACCAGTAAGATCTCTTAATCAGTGTGGGTAACTTTTTGAGGTGGTGGGGACTCTTAAGGGAATAGATGGCTTCTATAGGATGCATGGAGCCATATATATTAGACACTCCCTCCAAGTCCTCTTATCTTGAATCGTGGAAGGCCTTGCCTTCTAGGCTCCAAAAACCCCCTTGTCGCAGCCTTTCGTGGTCACTATACCCATGATGATGATTGCAGTTTTCAGTGCTCCTGCTATATCCATCCCGCCTTGTTGGAGCAATGCGCATCGGATTGGATCGATCTGGGCTTGCGATCTAATGTCTAATTTCTTTGAGACAATTCACCAAACACATTGCAGGCATAAATAAACAAAGACAAAGAACCAAGATTTACGTGGTTCGGCACAAAAGGCCTACATCCACGGGGAGGAGGAGCAATTCCACTATAAATCCGTCCCGAAAAATAGGTACAATATGAGGTATAAAATACCTTTTTTCGAATCCCACAAGAAGGCAACAATATATCGAATAGAAGGCAACCAAGATCCAATCGGATCAACCAATCTCAGCCTCGGCAATAGATCAAGATAATAAATAATACTTGAGATGAAGATACCTTCCTCAACCCTCGGCAAAAAATCAAGAT